>NW_009970720.1:4310016-4326210 GCF_000747805.2 Chaetura pelagica
GAAAGAGAGTTAAAGTGTTTAGATTTTGACTATGATTAAATTATTGGAACTTGAACAAAATAAAAGAATGAGTTCAACATAATACAGATACCAAATCTTTTTCTCTTTGGTGCTGCTAATGAAATGCTCAATATCTCTACTATTAGGTGAAAAATCCTGTATTCTAATCCAACAGAAGAAGCCAGGGCAATGACTGATGTACAGCCATGATAAAAAGCATGCAATTAATTTCATAAATGCTTACTACCCTGACTCCCAAATGCCTCTGAAGCAAATGCTTATTATATGTGTATATTCTGTGTTTTATCATCAATCAACTCGAAGTCTTCATTTTTCTCACAAGAAAAATGTATTCAAATAGCACCTAGAGAAGCTTTACCTCTTATGGAAATGTATCATTCCTTCAAGCTGAGTGTGATAAGAACAATTTTTATTAAGCAGTGTAAAACAGTAGATGGTGAATAATAATTTTGAAGTCTTTTGGAATACACATCTTAAGTGGCCTGTGAAAGGATATTTTGGTATTCTGTTCTGTCTTGGAGAAAACATTACAGTGTGTAGGTTGTTAGGTTGCATTTTAAAAGCTATTGATTTGGCATAATTTACCACATAGTATTTTGTGAGTAATTTTCAAGGAGAGAAGGAATAGTGAAGTAACAGCAATAGCTTGCTAAAGGGATCTTGAGTTTATTTAAATAAATCAGAATCTTCACTGCATTTTCATATATTGACATGCAGAGATTGCAAAATGTCATTAGACTTGTAAAAAAGGGAAAAATCTATACCAGAAAGAAAACAGAGTCACAGATAAGAGAATGAAAAAAGCTGAGAAACACAACTGAGGCTGTGATTTCCTCTGAATTAACTTTTTCTTATTGCAGTTACCTTACGGACCAGAGATATTTAGTGCTCCTTATACCATGGTTGGAAAAGCGATACAAGCAATAAGTGCCTCAGAGAGGAAGTATACCCATATACATATTTAAACACAGGTGATAATCTATTCATAATATGTTAATTGATTGTGGATTACATTACAAAATTAAAAATCATTTCTATACATGTTAATGGATAAGTATAAGGAGCAATATGTTTAAAAGGAGATAACACATCTAGTTGACATTTTAGATGAGAAATACAGAATGTTAACTTTAAAAATTTCACTCAACAGTTGTTTGATATTGAAGGTGATGGTGGGGTTCTTAAGTTTCTGTCTAGAGAGCAGCCTAAATCTTGTCTATGGGAGCTGATACAGAAGGTGATTTTAGATAAAAAATTGTTTTAATACATAACATAATATATAAAGCATAATATACAAAATTGAAGAAGGCTTTGATTTTATACCCTGTAGGACAAGCATAAGAATTCACCTGGGATATGGATAATGTGTTTGACCTATTAAGGAAATAAAAATTATAATAAAGTTTAATGTTTAATTTTGGAGATTTTATTCTAAATGGATAGTCTTTCTTTGTACCTTTAAGAATACCCCTTTCTGAAAGTTTATTTGTCTTTAAATGTTTTATTTTTCTAATTGGCAAAGTATCAATGTCCTGTTGTGTGTTTTACTTTATGCATTACATAGAAGCAACCTCAGTATTTATTTTTCTTATCAGCTCTTCCTGGGAATCCTAACCCACATGTGCACGAAAAAAACAAATGGCACAAATAGTGCCTCTAAAAAAAAATAAATTAAAATATTTCCTTTAAGGAAAGATTCAGAAGTCTGACATATCTTGCACACAAAATCTCATCTTTGAGTCTCAGACTTTTTGAGGAGTTTTGATATTTTCGTTGACTGTCAGACCTTAAACTAATGTACATTAGCAGTAAGTATTTCCATGCCATTGGAGCACTCTGCGGTTTCCACCTGAGGATCTAATTACACAGCCTTGGGGACCGCATTATGAAATGAGTGAGTCATGTCAGAAAAACTAATGTTTAAACTGTGTTTAAAATTCTCAGTGTGGCTGTTGAGAATAATCTCCATCTCATTGTTCTCAGTTGCAAATGCAATTGAGATACACATGCCTTTCAAGGTTTTTGGCTCTTTTAAACTCTGAAATTGTTCAAGCATTCAAATATACTAAAAATGACGTAAGAAAATTTGATGTTCTGCCCTATTGTCTATTGAGAAATGTGTTCACTTTTCAGAATAGTGGAAATTTAAATTAGGAAAAGATCTTATGGAATTTGAAACAACTCACCTAAAAGTAAGCTAATATATTTTAACCTAATTTTGCAGAGAAAACAATAAGCTTCTCTTTCACAGAGAAAGAAACATTCATGTTTCCAATGATACATATAGAGATACAATCATACATATGAGTGAACAGCATACTTCTTTGTCTCAATCATACAAATCATTATAGCTTATCATGTAATAATTAATCCTATATTGTTTAAGTTACAGTGACTTTGCTGGTTTGTTATATGATTTTTTATTATTATTATTATTATTTTTTAAAAATTGAAACCCTCGTCTTTAACAAATGTCTCCTAGGCAATAAACACAAAGTTTCTAGGTCAAGTAGAATGTATGTGCTTGACCCTGTCATCAGACTAAGTCAAGTGTATTGCTTTTTGCAGTAGAAGTCTGAGGTGCTCTGAAACATCATCGTCTGAGGAAGGGAACAAAAAAGATACACTTGGCAACACCATTAAATTTACTTCTAGTCTTACCATCTTTAGTTGTAACTTTTGGAAATATATTGATTGCAGGTAAATTACTACATGTTTACATATTGGTGGGAAATGACAGGCATTTCCATGTACAAGTTTCTGTATTTCCTTCAACATCTGTCCAATGATATTTTGTCAGGGACAAAAACTGGAATACAAGTTTTCCTAGCTATAATGGTCCTGTACATTACACTACACAATCAGTCTCTTTTTTCATTTTTCTTCCTTTTAGGGATGCAACCTTCAGTTTAAAACCTGCAGTGTTTCTGTGATTCTTTCTTCTGTTCTTACAGAACACAGTGATCCTTCTCTGAAAGATCTGGTTACTGTACTGGGAAAATACAGTACTTTTTTCTCAATCATGGATGATAGCAGCAATGTAAAAGCCCTAGGTATTCCTCTAAGAGGCACCATGTTTCTTAACAGTATTATTGATTTTTGGGCAGTAGCAGCAACCAGACACTGCAGTATTTCCAGATACCAAAGAAAATCAATGTTAAGGACTGATTTTACTTTTTTTTTTTCTTTCTTTTTTTTTTTTTTTTTCTTCCTAACCCACTGCATCATACTAAGCAGACAGTTTCCAAGTGGACTTAGTTAAAAGCAGTGTCCAAATCTCCTGTATTGGACTGCTACTTCCCTAAAGGAGAAGAGAAGCCTTCCCATTGCAGAGGGAAGCAACATTACTCAAGGCTTCCTCCTTGCTAGTGTGAATTTTCTTGCAGCTTATAGTTTTTTTTCACCTGATGTTGAAACAAATCCATATGAGAATACTCTGGAAATAGCTGCTGTGCCTTTTTTAAATGATACAGTCTGATGAATTATACCTATGCCAGAAAATCTAGACAGGTCAGAGCATTTGGCTCAAGCATGGGCTTATGATTCTGTGTATTCTTTAGTTGTTGGGAACAGTTTAACTGTTAATGACACCATGCTGGGTGGTGCAGTCGACATGCCAGAGAAATGGGGTGTTATCCAGAAGGACCTGGACAAGCTAAGAAGTGGGCCCATGTGAACCTCATGAGGTTCAACAAAACCAAGTGCAAGGTGCTGTACCTGGGTAGGGGTGATCTTTGTTATCAATATAAGTTAGGGGACAGTGTGATAGAGAGCAGCCGTGCAGAAAGGGACTTGGAATTACAAGTGGATGAACAGTTGGACATGAGCAAACAGTGTGCACTCACAGCCCAGATGGCCAATTGCATCCTGGGCTGCATCAAAAGAAGTGTGGCCAGCAGGTCGAAGGAAGTGATTCTCCCACTTTACTCTCATGAGATTGCACCTGGAGTACTATGTCCTGTTCTGGAGCCCTCAACAGAACAAGGACATGTACCTGTTGGAATGAGTCCAGAGAAGGGCCTCAAAAATGACCAGAGGGTTGGAGCAACTTTCCTACAAAGACAGGCTGAGAGAGCTGGGATTGTTCAGTCTAGAAAGGAGAAGGCTCCTGGGAGACCTTATAACCACCTTCCAGTACCTGAAGGGGGCCTACAGGAAAGCTGGGGAGGGACTTTTTACAAAGGCATATGGTGATAGGAAGAGGGACAACAGACTTAAACTAGAGCAGGGTAGATTTAGATTGGATATTAGGATGAAGTTCTTTACAATGAAGGTGGTGATGCACTGGAACAGGTTACCCAGAGAAGGGGTGGAGGCCCCATCCCTGGAGAAATTGAACATCAGGCTCTGAGCAATCTGTTCTGGTTATAAAGGTCTCTGAGCACTGCAGGGGGGGCTGGACTAGATGACCTTTAAAGGTCCCTTCCAACCCCACATGTTCCATGATTCTATGATTCAAGGAAGCTCAGAAGAGGCTGGAGATTGTCTCCATATGTAGTTTGGGTGATGTCACCTTGGGTTGGGAGAAAGAGCCTTAGGCACAAATTCTGAACCCTGACACTTCTTACAGAATAAAATTGTTCTGTTTTATTTATTTATCCTATTCCCTACAGCTGAGAGGAAAGAAATGTTCCCTTTCCAGTCTCAGCCAAAACCCCCCTGACATTTTATTTAGTTAACAGACTATGCAATCAATACAGAGATGTTTAAAACAGATTGTGATAGTAGCAGATGCATAACAATTTTTCTGATTGCCTGTGGCTTCCATGTTTTTTTTTTTATCAGGCATGCACAGTAAGAAAAAACAAAACACCTTTCTTAAACAGAGTCATCCTTTGATTACATTCCGGGTACAACTTTTACTTTTTGTAATTTTATTCCCCAAGTAGTTTATTTGTATGTGGTACACAAAAGTTAAGACTTGCAATCTCACTGGTATTAAATCCCATCGAGATAAGCACAGCAGCCTACTTTTGTCAAGAAAAAATGTAGACTGAAGAATTTTTATTTTTTTTTCAACATAAGTTATAACTATACCTGACTGAATATCCGTGTTAGAAGAGAGAGTTCTTAGTAGAAATTCATCCCATGTGTGAAAGGTCAGATTCAGAGGCTAAGTGTTCTACAGCAAGCCTCTAGGCTTGTTTTTACAGAAGCCCAAAGGAGTAAAAACAGGTTCAAATCAGGCTATAACAGGAAAGGAGAAACAGAAAAAAAACAGCTCTGGAGGAAAAAATAATACCCACCTCTGTGTTCTCACACAGAGAGGAAGAAAATAATCCAGAGAAATAAAATCTCTATTGTAGAATATTAAGAGTGTAAGATGCTGTATTGAACAATGTAAATAATTTATATTAAAAAAACCAAAACAACAAAACAACTCTATTCCCCAAAGTGATAATTGGAGTATATTATAGTTTTCCACAAATTAAAATGCCAAAAAAATACTTAAAGATTTAGAAAATATTAAAACATAGAAAAGCAGAGTGAAATTATGTATAAAACTTATCTTTGCCCCAGGATGTTGTAATGCAATATTATTATTTTTTATTTGTGGTATTTAGTGAACCTGAGGACTTGTAGAAAACACTGCTTCTTACCTCCCTACACATTCTACATGGTGAACAGTGACTAAAATACAGCCTAAAATGATAACATTTGGACTGCTGTGTAGAGCAGAGAAATTGCTATCAGCTAAAACTTGTCACGTATATTTCATCTCAGATGCAAAAGTATAAAAGTAGTTTCTCTCTCACACCAACACGCTGTTTCTTTTTTCTTTTAATCATTTCCCAGACTTGTCACTTCATACTTCCTCTTTTCTCTCCTCCTCTCACTCCCAGCACATATCATGGCCATTACTTTATGTATTAGAAAACTGGTTTTCAAGGATGGTTCTCACTGCTATGGTCAATTGTGGAAAGACAGAAGACTGATTTATACTATTTGCTCCTATGGGAGCCTGAAGTGGTTTTGGAATACGATAGGACATGCCCAAGGATACAGCTGCATACCTTAGAAATAATATTCTGATTTATAATGATACACAGCAAAGCCAAAGGAATAGCAAGGATGATAACTAAGTTTCTTACATAGAATTATGTTTCCTTACTGCTGCAGTTACTCTATCTGCCATTCTAAGGATGACAGTAGTATTTGTCAGAACTGAATTACTGAGAGCATGAAGAGTATACAAGCAGCTGCCAGTCAGCAGGCAAGAGCCTGTCCACTCCCTATTACAGGGCTTGCTGTTTTATATGCCTTGAGTCAAGGTTCTTTTACCTTGCCTTATGACATTATGAAATTATGTGTTTTCTTATCTTTATAAATGCAAAAGACAATGTAACGGCTACTCTGAGTGCCATGTCTATGTAGTATGTAGGAGTTAAAAGCAGTCTATGAATAATGTGGTTTATTAATTTCCTACATATAAGACTAATTTCTATTTACTTATACTGAATGTAGGACATACTTGACAGCTATTAATCTGCAGAATAATTAGCAGTAGTCTTGCAATCTGCAGATAACGTAAAAGGTTTTGCTGAAATATAAAAAGTTCCAATGGTTCATAATTAACAAACAACTTAGTTTCTGACAAATAATTCGCATTATTAATATTATTATGCATAATTACTGTGAATGAATAAAAATCGATTAACCTTTTCAGGTCATATAGCAACATAATAAACATTTCTCTTGTGTTTTCTTTTTTTTCTCCTTTTGTCAATACATTTCAGAAGTATCCTCCTTTTGACACTGGTAATAAATTTGAATTTCGTTTAGGTTATGAACAAATGCATGATAGACAGGAAGATTAATTATACTGCTGTTGCTAAAAGAATAAATTAGAATTTTATAAATAAGTTTGTACTCTAGAATATTATTTCATATGGTAGAATTTATTAAATGCCCTAATACTGAAAAAAACCATAATTATAAAATAGTTTTCTAATAAAATAAAATGGATGTCATTCTGCTGCTGTCAGAAACAAAAAGTGGGTGCAAATCACCATGGCTGTTGAAAAACATATTTAAAAGGCAGTCAGAATATTTTTATTAATATTTTCAAGGTATACCGTGGTGGAAACAAACTTCTCTAATAATTTATATCTAATTCAATTTCAAGTCACTATCTTTATTAAGAATTGCAATCTATGCTACATTTACTTTTCTTATATAAATATATATTTTTGTTTAATACATATAAAACATGCATATACCTATAGATGTGGCAATATTTCCTTTAGTAACAGTTTAGCACTCAGGAATTGCTGCTTTTAATCACTGAACAAGACTAGACAAAGAATAGATATATAACATTGAGAAATAATCTGTACATTTGTGAAATCGAGCATTGTATTGACACCTAATGCTGAACTATTACACTTAAGGCCAGTTAAGGTTAACTCTTTCACCATTCAAAGAAAATGCACTGCAACAAGTGGTCCTCTGTGTAAGTAGTTTTGATCAGAAAATATTTTTATGTGGTTGAAAGCAGGACAACTGAACAGCATGGATAATTCAGGGCTATGCATGTAGAGGTAGAAGTAAAAATAAAAGTTTAGCCCCATAATGAAGACCTAACTAGCCACATTTTTAAAAGCAGTAAAACTGGTAAAGGTAGTAAACTAAGATGAACTGTGTAAAGTGGCCTCCTTATGTACTCTGCCTTCTCAAAAGTTTGGTTTCTCCCATTTTATTTAGAAATAAGGTCCAAATAAAAGTGAAACTATTTCTTTTTCTATATGAGCAATCATATCTACTTAAAATTCATTCTCTCGTTTATGAACTTTATCTTCAAAGAACAACAAGAAATTGAAAGAATCTGCCACAACTCTTCCAAATACATAATTTTCCTTCTGAAAAGTCAATTCACCTCTAAAAGTGAAAAAAAACAAACCAAAAACTAAACCCAGGCTTTACCATCCATGGAAAAGTTAAACATTGGTATTAAAATATAAACTAGAACATGACTCAGCCTCTAATCTGGGACACATGCAAACTGTAATTGGAACACATCACCTATTCATGTAAGTAATAACTTTTTTCTTGCTTTGATTCCTAAACAAATAATTAAAATAGGTATTTAAACTTCTCCTAAACCTCTGATTTCCTATACAGTAAATGACTTATACATGAAACTAATTAAAATGGTACCTTTCTTTCCTATTCTTCCAATTCTTAACATTATTTAGGTAGCTGAACTGCAGATTTATTTCAAAAACCTTCTAAAACCTCTTCTGTAGATTTTAATGTGATAGTGTAATGTCTGTTGACAATAATTTGTCCTGTTTCTAGAATGATGTGTCAAATATCAACCCACAGAATGTCTATGCTCTTTTTACTGTCTAAGCCCTCTCTGTGATGGGTGTGATGCTATATTTGCCATTGCAGCATTTGCTCCTTCAAAATGCCAAAAGCAAAAGCAAACCCTTACAGATTATTTAATATGTCCTTTTCTTACTAATTACGGTCTTCTGTGCCTCAGCCTGAAGTTTGATGAAGTGTTCTTAAGAGGAAGTTTCAATTTTAGCTTTCTTCTATTTTGGTTACCTATTCATGCCAGCATACACTGACATCCACATGATCTACTCTTTGTAACCATGGTGTGCACCAACACATCAATCATGCAGAGCAAAAATAGCTAACAGGTTGTTTATGGCAACAGAGATACAGAACAGACTCTGCAAAGTGTAATAGCATGTCTATGTAAGAAAAGCATTTTGTCTTTATTTTCTATCAAATTACAAATGTTGTTATATCAAATTCTTTATAAGGTACCAAAAAAAGTAATCTATTTTTTGTTTTATTTTGTGTTCAGTAGTACTATTGTGTGATGGTGCTCAGCAATCTCACTACTCATCAGTACTGCATGAGATAAGATAATTTAGCATTAGAAAAAGTATTCACAGTTGTAGGATCTCGAGAAAGAACAAGTGGTGTAGATGTACATTTATTTTCTTTTTCTTTATGTAAGTTGATGGTATAAGGAACACTATACTGGAGTGTTTCAATATTACATAAACAATTGCAGTGGTTAGGAAAGTTAGCAATGAATTATTAATATAGATTCATTTTAGAGTAGTTCTAGAGGACCCATATGACATATGCTGAAATTCCAGGTCACTGGGTTGAGGAGTATGTGTGTGAAGATGTGTCTCCATTCCTGTGCATGATTTGATCTCTTTAGGTCCACAAAAGACAGTTACTTGAGTAAATTATCATCAGTTTGGCTTCAGCTATGAGCAGAAAATGACCACATCCCTTTTGGAGAAAGAAAAATAAATAAATAAATAAATAATCTGCTTTACGGTTTCACTAGATGTTTAGACTTTAGAATTTTGCTTTCAGCTGTATTGAGTTGCTATTTTTCTAAAAAATGGTAAGTTAGGAAAAGTGAAGAAGACAAACCTCAAAATATTAAAATATTATCATTGCTTTATATAACATAGTCTGAATTTTTAGAACTTGGTAAGTGGAGCAAAGTCTGCACTTATTCATTATACAATGGAAACATACTAGCATTCTAGAATAGCTGGTGTGTTGGGAGCTGCTTTAAAACCACATTTATTTAGAGATAAGAATAACTACCCTTCTTACAGATAAGGAATATTAATTGGCCTGGCAAAGTCTGAAGAGAAAAAAGAATAATAGCACAGAATTCAGAGTCAATAAGCAATCCCTTCTATGTAGTTTTCATCAAAAAGCAAATCAGCAAACAGTTACAAATGCTTTAAATGCTATAAATACTGGGAAATGCAGAATTATGGTTGCCACTCAATCCTTGATGAGGCACTGTATTCAAAGGTGCTCCATCACATTAATGTATTTTTAGGATGGACAGACAGGCCATGACCTGCATCTCCATGTTATCCTGAGTTAATCTTAAACATTGTAAGCTACTGAACTGCATGTAGAAACACATGTATTTCTGTATGTAATCACCATTGTAATATTCAAGCCAAGCCAGGCTGTTACAATAAACATGTCTTTTCACTTGTATTACTGCTTACACCTTTTGTAAAGATGAGAGAAGAAATCTAAGAAGTCAGTACTTGGTAGGTACTCTTACATGTTTTATCATGTTGTTCAGCTATTAGACGACTTACATAAGTCACCAAATACAAGAGAATGAGAATTAAGAAAAAAATTCAATTAAAAATGCATATTTAATTTCAATCGTTTCTCAAATGTAACACATAAGTAAACAGTAAATTTTGCATATAGTTAGTATTTTCTGATCATCTGACATACAAGGATATTCTTTGGGAGCCAGTTATAAGACCCTACCATATTATTTGAAAGAAACCAGGAGGGTATATGTGGGGAGGAAACAGTTTATTTGGATTTTTAGTTTACCAGCAACTATTATGCAGACTTACAAAGCCACTCATTCATGAAGAGCTCAAAGGCAGAAATGTGCATCTGGTATGTAATGAGACATTCTGTCCTGGGGAGAGGGGGATATATAATTTTTGTCAAAACTATGCAGCAAAGCCAAGGAAGAGTGGGTGCAAGACAAGTGTTTCCAAGTCTCAGGGGAGAAGTCATAGTACTCACCTTGCTAATACTAGTTTGTCCCTTGTTAGGCAATTTACTTAATTTCTTAATGCATCCGAGAGAGCAAGACAGTTAATAGAATACAAATTATCAAAGGTCAGAGGGAAGCTTGGAAAAGTAGTACAGTAATACATCTCAGCCAACAGCTGTGGAGGAAAACTAAATGATGCTAGGTAGCAGAGAAAAGCTTGTTCCCTTTTCTCAGTGGTGGTGTAGTCAAAGACTAAACAACCTACCTGCTGTTTGTATTTTTCTTCTAATCAGCAAGAGAACTCTGCAGCAGCTGTGTAAAAATGTCAGATGCTGCACACATGCTTTTTTCCCTTAATTAATTTTGTTGAGCATCCTCTCTGTTTTGCCATTGACTGTTCTCAGAAATTTGGAGACCTTTAGAACAGACACCTGTGTAATTACATCTATCTCCATGACCACCTTCTCCTCTCTCTTCTCCTCTTGAGTCCCTATTTTTCTCTTTTCTTCCATTTACCTACTGTTTTAATCCTAGAGGTCTGCTATTGCACTATATCACATTGCATTGTATAACTCAATAAAGTGTATAGATTTTACCACAACTATAACAGTGGTAGTTTTCTTAAGTGAAATTCAAGGCAAAAAAATCCAATTAAAAGCAATTTATGTTGAATATATTTTTTTGTTAAATATTTTTACCAGGTTCTGCCTCTTAGTTAAATGTATCAGATCAAGTGCTATTTCCCTGACTTATGAGTCTTTATGTACCATCGTAATTGCACAATGGAGATCCAAAGTTAGAGGGTGGTGTTTTGGTTTGGTTTTGGTTTGTTGTTGTTGTTTTTTATTTATTCTAAAATGAATGCAGGGGTTTTGCATTCAAATTTGTCATATGATTTCGTCATAGACTGTTCATAGTATTCACACTAACGTCTGCCTTTGAAAAAGTTCAAAACTGGACAACATGATTTTATCAGATGTGTGACATTTTCAGATGTAACTTCACTACTATGTAGTCATTTCATGAATTATCACAGTTCCAAACTATTCACACAAATTAATTAATAATGACACACATTTGAAGGCTTTGCTTTTCAAAATCACCTGGCTTTCCATATATATTTAAAGCTCACAGTCACTGTCAAAGTATCTGAGTGCTTTCCTGGTTTAGTATATCTGAAAGACCAAAGTGTATTGATTATATCCCCCCTTTTTTTTTTCTTTCTTTCAATGCTATGCCTCTTACTGTAGCAAACTTAGCTGCAAGATAACTCAATAACTAAATTTATTGGTTTGGGAATTTTATGAAATATTTTATGTTGGTTTTTCTTTTCTATAATATTACCAAATACTATGTTATTTAAAATATTTTTATCAATTCTTGTAAAAATATAATATAAAGAGCTTGAAAAAGCTGGATAGATCAATTTAAAACATGTTATTTGTTCTATATTTGATGTTATTAGTATGAAAGTAATTCCACCTAGACTAGCCAAAGGAGGGAATGATTTCACATAAAAACTTGAATATGAACACTCATTAAAGAAATTGCTGTTCAAAAATAAAGCAAAGGTGTTGAAGATGGATTAATCAGGTAGGATAAAATTACTTCAAAGAAATAGCTGATAATTGCCATAGAAAAGAAGAACTCATAAATGCTCTTTTAAAAGAGCTGTATATTGACCTATGTTTTTTATAGTTCCCTTTTGCAATAAAGGGAGTAAAAAAACCCCTCTTATTAAATTGGCTATTAAGCACCTAAAATACTTTTTTTTTTTTTTTTTTTTTTTTTTTTTTATGAAAGGGAAACAGAAATTCTGTCTTTAAAGAATAAAAATGTGACCAAAAATATAAATGGAATTTACTCTTATAGTTCATAATGATACTTATGATCAAAGAGGCGTGATCAATGTGAGTGCACCCTCAGCAAGTTTGCTGACAACACTGAAATGCATGGGGAGGTTCACACACTGAAGGGAAGGGATGCCATCCAGAGGGACCTTAGCAGGCTTGAGATGTAGGTTTGTGTAAACTGCATGAAGTCCAAGAAGGCCAAGTGCAAGGTCCTGCACCTGGGTTGGGGCAATACCAAGCACAAATACAGGCTGGGGGGAGAATGGCTGGAGTGCAGTCCTGAGGAGAAGGACTTGGGGGTGGTAGTAGATGAGAAGCTCAACATGGGCAGGCAATTTGTGCTTGCAGCCCAGAAAGCTGGCCAGTTCCTGGGCTGCATCAGTGAAGCGTGTTGAGGAGATCAAGAGAGGCGATTCTCCCCATCTACTCTGCTCTCATGAGACCCCACCTGGAGTGTTGTGTCCAGTTTCGGAGCCCTCACCATAAGAAGACAGAGATGCTGGAGAGAATCCAGAGGAGATCCATGAAGATGACCTGAGAGCTTAAGCACCTCTTCTATGAAGACAGGCACAGAGATTTGGGGTTGTTCAGACTGGAGAAAAGAAGGCTGCAGGGCCTTCAAGAAAGCTGGTGAGGTATTAGGGCATGTAGAGAGAGGAGAAGAGGTAATAGATCAAAACTGGAAGAGAGAAGATTTAGGACAGACATTAGGAAGTAATTCTTCACTATGAGAGTGGTGAGACACTGGAACATGTTGCCCAGGGAAGCTTTGGAAACCCCATACTTGAAGCATTCAAAGTTGAATGGGGTTCTGAGCAACCTGATCTGCTGGGAGGTGTTGCTGCCAATGTGGGGGGTTGGATATAGATGATCTTTAAGGTCCCTTCCAACCCTAACCATTTTATGATTCTATGATTCTGTGACTGCTGGATCTTGCTAAATGTTGAAGCATTACTTAAAAAAATATTCAGTAGGATGTTTACATTCAGTCATGAGAGATATTTGAAGGAGTTTCTGTCTTTGACATTAAACAAATGGTGAATTAAGGCTTGAATGTTCACAAATTCCGTATATGATTTTGAACAGTGATAACAAAAATATTCTATATTAAGTAGTGTGCTAAATAATTCCTAGAGGCTAAGCCTTTGTAAATGTTAACTGAAGTAATACTGGAAATAATAGCCAAACACTGGCTTGTCTTTTTTTCAGAATCCATAGAATGTTTTCCAGAAGACATGTGCCCTGCAAGTTAGTTAAATATCAGCAGGTTCAATTCAGAATCCCAAGACTCTGAAAAAGATTGAACAATGTCAATTTTTACCCAGTGTTCCAAGTTACCCTGCATTTATGAAAAGTACACATACCTTTACTGCTGTAATACGCCATTACCAAAGGGAACACCTTCTAATGTCAGAAATTTTGAAGAACTGGAACATGCTGAAGATTTTTCCTCGTTAGAGGGTAGCTGAGTCTTAAAGTGAAAAGAAACTACAGAAGATTGTGCTTATGACAAACTTATTTGAATGAGTGTACCTACTATGAAATTATGGCTTTTGTAAAAAATTGATTATTTTTGTCTCATTCGATTGTTACATGGTATTTCCAGATAAGCATAAGAAGGCATGCCTAAAGCAGGAAGAGAGATTTGATATTTAGGTTGTACACTAGTTTTACTGTAGGTGTTTTAGCATCAGACTATTTTGAAGTATCAGTCTTTATTTCTCTCTCTCTTACCCTAAAATTCGTAACATCTGACAGGTCTGTATTTTAAACATAACAGAAAGGACTTTTTTGTTTTTATGCTGTTGCTTAATATAAGAAATCGTAAGTTTCACATAAAATTTGTTAACCAGTGTTAACTCATTTTAGAACTCTTAAAAGATATTGTGTGTAGCAGGACACTCCATCTGTCAATATACCTGCCTCAGTTTCCCTCTATTATTCAACTGCTTTTTGTCTCTTAATTTTATAGGCCCAGGCCTGAATTAGAAAGATTCCTATGGGAAAGGAAAGGGTCTACCAAGCTCTGAGCTGGTAACAACCTTGAAAGTACAAACAGAAGGTGAAGCTGATGTTCCTAAATCCATCTGCTCTCCGGTGTCGAAGAAAAGGAGCCCAGCCCAGCCACAACTAGGCCTGAAACAGAGATAAAGTGAGAATGAAGAGACAAACAAAAGAGTTTGCTTTGTGAGTACAAGGCTTTCTTGGATTTTTCCACTGTTTTCCTTTCATTGTCCAATGAGAGATGTTGGAGGTACGACTAAATAGGTAAATGACAGCAGTAAATCAATTTTATTCTATAAAAGCCTGGTCTTATATTTCATCTGAGAGACTCCTGTACACTTTTCCAGGAGGTGTGCTGAATCTTATCCTCTCCAGCAGGGATGCCTGTAGAGAGATTAGTTTTCAAGAACTGAGGACTGGGACAAAGACAGAGCACTGGAACAGACTGCCCAGGGAGGTTGTGGAGTCTCCCTCACTGGAGACATTCAAAACCCACCTGGATGAGTTCCTGTGTGATGTACTCTAGGTGACCCTGCTCTGGCAGGGGGGTTGGACTAGATGATCTCTCGAGGTCCCTTCCAGCCCCTAAGATTCTATGATTCTATGATTCTATGATTCTATGACAAAGGGACATCCAGCTGCAGCTGTGCAAGGGTGAGAGATATTAACTACCTAATTGTCTTTATTAGTTAACTTGACATTGAGCAATGTTTCATTGTTAAGTTTTAAGCTTTAAGATTTTAGGATCCTTTTAAATAAGTAATCAATATTCTAGATCCAGTATAAGGCTTGTTAATAAATACGTTTTTAGCATTTAAATGGTTAAGCCTGACTTGACTATTAGTTGTACATTTTATTGTTAAAATATATTTTGCATTATTACCTTAATGTACTGTTTTAATATCCCAGCTTCCCCACAATCCAGTTACGCCTTTGCCTTTTTAGTTTAAAAATACTTAAGATCTTGGTGCTGTTTGCAGTAAATCCTCATTGTGCATATACATCTTGTCTGCTATCTCACCTGTTCAGGACACTGCATCATATTCAATGTAAAGGAGCATAACGTGCATAGTGGTAAAGAAAACTTGTTTACTTGCTCTTTCTACACCAAAGCAGAGTTACTTAGCTGAAAATCTTGATATCTGGATGTTTTCTGTCTATGGTCTTTTCCAGTAAAAAAAGTAACGATTAAACAAAAGTACTGAAGTGAAGGTAGAGATCAGGGTAATCTCCTAAAAATTACTCTCACCAGGTATGTTAGAGCAGACCATCCTCTTGCATAAAACAGTACCCAACTATTGTAATAATGGAGCTGTAGAGGTGATCCATTAAATGAGTCTTTGCTTCACAGTGGCTTTGAGGACCTTGTGGGCTCTAAGATTGTATTTATAGAATCATAGAATCATTAAGGTTGAAAGGGACCTTAAAGATCATCAAGTTCCAACCCCCCCTGCCATGAGCAGGGAACCCTACTGTGAAGGACCAGGTATTTCCTTACACGAACATGAAATGTCCTTTGAGTCAGCCGACAAAACTGACTTAAAACGGTGTCTCCACACGGCAGGAAACCCCTTCAGTGTGTGTGTGGGGGGGAGCAGCTGCTGCAGGGGAGGAGCCGTGGCCGGAAGCAGGGGCAGGACTAGGTCCCGTCTGATTGGCTGAAAAGCCCGGAAATGCAAAACTGGCGCCGACGAACCCCATGAGAGAGGCAGCGCGACACGCCCCTCTCTCTCTCTCTCTCTCGCTCTCTCCTCGTGTGTTCGAGGCGGTCGTCTACACACACAG
>NW_009970720.1:4326589-4333624 GCF_000747805.2 Chaetura pelagica
CATATATGTTTAATGTGTTATAACCACTCCTTTTGAACCTCCTGCCCCAAATTGCTTTGTTTTCCCCACAATAAACCTTGCTGTTGTTAGAAATTTAGTAAGCACTGAGCGAGTTATTCACTCAAAAAAGTCGGGACATAAGTTCCTGTATCCTCTGTGTGAGGCGATATCCACGTGTGAAGCTCTCAGCAAATCCTGATAAGTTAATACACTCTAATAAGGAGATATAATAGGTCACGGATCGTGACACCTACCAAAAGACCAGGTTGCACAAAACCTCATTCAAACTGGCCTTAAAAACCTCCAGGGACTGGGCATCAACAACCTCCCTGGACAACCCATTCCAGTTCCTCACCACCCTTATAATGAAGAATTTCTCTCTAGTATCTAACCTAAATCTCCCCTCAGTTTAAAACCATTACCCCTTGTCCTACCACTATCTTGTCTGATGAAAAGCCCCTCCCCAGCTTTCCTGTAGACCCCTTTCAAGTATTGGAAGGCTACTATAAGGTCTCCCTGGAGCTTTCTCTTCTCTAGGCTGAAAATCTCCAACTCTCTCAGCCTGTCTTCATGGCAGAGGTGCTCCAGGCCTTTGATCATCTTGATGGCTCTTCTCTGGACCCTCTCCCACAGGTCTATATCTTTCTTCTGCTGAGGGCCCCAGAACTGTACACAGTATTCTAGATGTGGTCTCACCAGAGCAGAGCAGAGCAGAGGGGCAGAATCATGTCCCTGGCCCTGCTGGCCACACTTCTTTTGATGCAGCCCAGGATGCAGTTGGTCTCTGGGCTCCAGCACACGCTGGCAGCTCATGTCAAGTTTCTCATCTACTACCATCCCCAAGTCCTCCTCAGGGCTGCTTTCCAGCCATTCTTCCCCCAGCCTGTATTTGTGCCTGGGGTTGCACCGGCCCAGGTGCAGGACCCTGCACTTGGCCCTGTTGAACTTCATGAAGTTGACATTGGCCCAGCTCTCCAGCCTGTCAAGGTCCATCTGGATGGCATCCTTTCCCTCTTGGGGGTCAACCACACCACACAGCTTGGTATCATCAGCGAATTTGCTGAGGATACGCTCAATCCCACTGTCCGTATCTCCAACAAAGATGTTAAACATCACTGGTCCCAATAGTGACCCCTGAGGGACACCACCTGACTACTTTTTTTTTTTTTTTTTTTTTCCCTAATGATACAGTAGGTACAGTCAAAGAAATCAAATAGGTATGATGGATTAGTGTATTCCACGCCTTTCTTTTAAGTGCTATTTGAAAAGACCCATAGTATAAAAGGTGGTGAGTCATTATTGCCACACATTGATGGTTCATATTAATACACTACTTCTTAAATGGCTACTTCCTCTGCGGTAAGCTAGAAGTTCCTTACTGCTAAGTTTGGGTGGAGCCAGGGAGGATGGAAAATCAAGCACTCAATGACAGAACACTCTAGATGAGGCATGCAAATTGAAACTCAAAGGATGGATACAAAACCAGTCTTGGGCTATGTAAATAAGATTGTTTCCTGTTCCTCAGAAAGTGCCAAAACATAAAAAAAAGCTTTTAAAGGCCTCATCAAACTGGAATTCCACTCTGCCTCAAGTATTTTTGTCCAAAAAAAATTATCAACCAATGATATCTACTAGCAGAATGAATACACATGATGTGTGCAAATGGCATACTTACTTTGTCTGGATGACCAAAGCCAAATGTAAGAATCTCACTGTTCCATTATTCCTGTAAGATGACGATAGGAGCATCTAATAGAAAAGCAACCACAGAGGAATACTTTCATTTAAGAAGTTCAGTTCCCCAAGTTAACTTGTCAGTTCTCAAAATACTTTGTTAGTAATGTGGTAAATTTAATTTAATCCTTCTAAAATGGATGCATTCCTTGAGTTCCAAATGAATATTTGGGACCAAATTGTAGAAGCTTTTCACATGCTGAGCAGGTGTTAAAAAAAAACCAACACAACAAAACAAACTATTCAATATGATTAAGGTATCAAATTCTGTTGGAAGTAACTATGTGCTTGTACTCTTATTTGCTATGATGTTTAATACTTTGCCACATTCTATATTTTTCCAGTATTAACTGAAATGTTATCTACACAGGAAGGTGGATAACTGAAATTATTTGGTTGCACAGTTTTGATACTTCCTTCCTTAATGTCTCAGACTCTATATTAGATTTTCAGGAGAAAACAAAATCCTTCAGAATGCGTTAATTTGAAGAGAAAACTTACAGTACCTAATCCCCACCTAAAAAGAGAGCCATGAGTGTTCTTTAAATTCTAGAATGTAACTTGATGAAAAGTCGTGAAAAGCGTCCATTGTCTAATTGAACTGCGTTTTTTAGTGAAGAATGAGAAAGAATACTTTAAATAGTATAAATTGGTACATGGGATAAAAATCCTTGCTTTTTCTAGTAATTGCTTCATCACTCTTAACATGTAATTTCTGAAAATGTTCAGACCAGTTTTCTGTTCATGGCAGAGACAAATAGTTTATTCACTTGCTTTAAACAGAAGCTCTAATGTTTGGAGGCATTGCAATCAATCTAGTTTCAAGAGAAACACAATCCTGTTAGAAACAGCATATCAATGAAGAGTTTTTTTGTTTGTTTGTAAATGCAGTATCTTTCTTTTGTTAGCTGTGATGTGTATCTATATTTTTCCAATATATTGTCTCTTCATAGAAAAAGCTAAAATTGAAAAATCAACAATGTGCTTAACACTGAATTTGAAATGAGTACCCTTTCTCTAAGTACTTTTTTCAGATTAATTTGGCTGCTAAAATTGTCTGGACTTCTTATGTAAAGAACAGCAAACATGAACAGTGTCTTTACCAAACACGATGAACAAAGACAGGACAGTGTTATACATGCAGCTCCTAATATCCATTCTTTCTCTTCGTGCCATGTTCACTCTTTCACTGTCCCTCTGAGTCCTAAAGGTGAATGGGCTCAGTGTTGTGTGTATATGGGAGGGGGGTACAGTAAGTGATCAGCATCTCAAGTCCTTTGCTGGAAAGAAACATAATGTTCATGTTGGCTGATTCCTTTTCTACCTTCTAGGATTCACTTGGGCTTGTTTTTATATATTTTATATCATGCTTTTGAGCCTTCCTGTTGGTCTGCAAGTTACATCCAGATTTACCTAATGATATGGTGGATTTTACATGTCAAAAGCTTTGGTGGTTAGTCTGTTGTGCCAAAACTAATTGTTCAGCACCTGGTCTGCATTTCTTTAACTGACTGTGATTGTGTTTCTTTGAGCAATGGGGTCTCCAGTGTCAGCCTGGGCCTTGTCTCCTATCATTATGAGCCTGTGCTCCTTCTTACACATCCTGCATCCCCAGTTCTCAAGGTTTCCTCCCTCAGATCATGACTGCATTTCTCTACACAGCATCACTACTTCAGTCATAAATACCCTGTTATAAAAAGAGACCTGCTTGATGCTACTATCTGTGCAAATTGTAAACCTAACATATAGAGATAAGCAAAGGCCAACTAAATCAGACACAGCTATTAGAATTTTTTTTATATATAAAAAAAAATTATTGTCACAATGAAAGCAAATAAAATTAAAGCTGTAAGCATTCAAGATGGGTTCAGATAAGACAAATCTGACAAGCCTCTGCTGAGGACCTGCAAACTTGGTGGCCTGTTCCTATCAATGGAAATACAGCATTACTAGGCTAGAAGGCTACAGCACCTTTCAATTTACTTCTACTTAGCAGCTAAGGCATGGAGAGTCCCTGTGTAGGCTTCAGATTAGGAAACACTCCAGTTTCCATTTCCTACACTACCAAGTTTTTATAAATATTATTTTTAAAGTAATTGAAATGGAATCTGTAACTCAATGCTCTCCTTTATCTCCTTCATTTGACAATTACGACAAAATTACACCTGTTGCTATTCTCAACTGGTAAAAGGGCTTAGTGATTATGTTTGCTATGAACATGTTCAAGCTCTAGCTTAAAAACTCTGAAATAAACCTGAATCCACAATATTTGCAGGTTTTAACTTGTAGCTATACCTGTTCTTACAGTCAGCAGCACAACTAGAATATATATGATGCCTAGATCTGGATCATACTGGTGTGGCAGTGTACTAATAAGTTAGATGCACTAAGTAATTATAAACTTAAAGAGATAGTACCTATTTATTTTTTTCTTTATTTTTTTTTTTTTTGTAAAAAAAACAAAACAAAACAAAAGAAGTACAGAAAGAAACAAAGGTCTTAACAGAGGAAGAAAACCCCATATACATTTTGTTTGCTTATTAATTTTTTATGTAGCTATTGCATAATATTTTTCCATTTTCTTGAGCTGGACTCTTCTAAATGTTATATTGCTTGGTTTACAGTAAAAGTTATGTAAAAGTGGGCCCTCACTAAATGTATGAATGTAGTAAATTAATCAGCCACCTCTAGTACACTGTCTCAGAAGGACATTTTGGGCAGGATTAAAGCAAACAAACAACTAGGGCTGCATCTTTTCAGAACAGAGGGAGTACATTAGTGGTAATGTGATAAGAGATGAAAATCATTAAGCAGTGGGGAGCTGAGTTGGGAAAGGTCTTGAAAATGAGAACAAGACTGCAACACAGTGAAAGCGTGAGAATGTCCTTAATAGAATGCTAGTTGGGCTGAAAGAACATAATAACAAAAGTATCATTTTAAACAATATGTTTTTCTAAGTAGATGACAAAGTGCTTTGCAAAAGACTTAGGGGGCATTATTTTAAAACTGGAGCACTGAGAACTAGAATTAGTTTCAGGCTGTGTCTCTGCTGATAAATAAGCAGTCCAGGAGCATTTCACTGTTTCTAAGCCCAAACAGCATGCACTGCACCCATCCCAGAATCTTTCTTGTGCCTCTAAACCCCAACCAGGATGATTCCCCTTAGATTCCTGTCATGAATGGGGTGGGATGGCAGACGAGATGTATATGCACAGTTCAAGATTTATTGCATATAACACCGGGATCTTAACTCTTTAAAGTAGAAGGCAAAAGCACAGTCAAATTGTAGTGAAATTATGAGATCAGAACAGAAGCAGAAGTTTGAATGCAAAGGGTATCTTAACAATAAAATTTACTACTTGTAGTTAGATCAAATAATAAATGTTAACCATTAAAATGCTAGCAACTTATTATCAAGTATTATACTAGGCCTAGAACATTAATTATACATTTTAAAAGATTCTATAATCTTAAACCTTAATGACGAAAATTACTTAATGTCAAGTTTGCTAGTAAAAACAATAAAGGAGTTAATATCTCTCACCCTTGTCCAGCTGCAGCTGGGTGTCCCTGGGTGAATCATAATTCTCAAGAATTAGTCTCTCTGGCAGGCATCCCTGCTAGAGGAGAGAAGGTCCAGCGACATCCAGGGAAAGTGTACAGTAAGTCCTCCTGATCAAAGATGGGACCTGGCTTTTATAGAATAAAGTGGATTAACTGCTATCATTTAACTACTTAGCCATACCTCCAAAATCTGTCATTGGAGAATATAAGCAAAACAGAAAACCCATGAAGGTCCTGTTCTCATCAAGCAAACTCTTTTGTTTATCTGTTTATTCTTACTTTATATCCATTTTGGGCCTAGTTGTGTCTAGGCTGGGCTCCATGTTCTTCAACACTGAAGAGCAGCTGATGTTATGAACATCAAGTTGGCCCTCTATACCTTTCAAAGTTGTTACCAGCTCAGAGTTTGCTGGGCCTTCTCGTTTTCATGGGAATCTTTCCGCTTGAGGCTTGGGGCTGCAAAACTGAGAGACAAAAAGCAGTTGAATCATAGAGAGAAAGTGAGGCAGGCATATTGAGAGCTGGAGCATCCTGCTACACTAGTTTAACAATTGGACTTGATGTTCTCAAAAGTTTTCTCCAACCAAAACAATTCTTTGATTCTATGAAAAAGCAAATTCTAAATACATAATTAAAACTCAGGAGTAGTTTCCAATATCAATCAAACTGAATGTTTATGCACTTTCATAAAATAAGAGTTAAAAAGAGAGTAATTTGTTTTTTCCTTGCGGTAACCTCAGGATATTAGGCTCTTCAGGTTCCTCATTTATCCTAGGAATTGAAATATTCCTTAGTTAAAAATACACAAGACTATTATTATTCTTTGATCATATCATTGATATGCCAGATCCTGTTACATTATATCCAGTATGACATTACATAGCAAATGGCATATAGCTTCAACCAGCACTTTCTTTTATGATGCCTGGCAGTTTATAAATCCAGTAATGTTCTGTCCTTGATGCTGTAGATGTCATTCCTTTGCAACATGGTCTTTTCAATAAAATAGTCAGTCTCTTAGACACACACAATTTTGCATAAATCTGCTTTGATTATGTGATGAAGGCAGAGTTCAGGTAAGGTTTCTTGTCTGCTGAAGACTGTAGAGTCCCTTTTAATAAAATTCTGCTGATAGGAATAAAATAGTCTCATACTAAAGATGGAATAGAAATCAGACTGTTTGCAATAAGACCTTAGTTCTACCTAAAAGAAACAGACTTTTCAGAACAAGACATGCAGATTAAAGCCTTTAGTCCTCCTTATGGCTCCATAAAATGAGAATCACTTTGGAAGACAAATCAACTTTACTTTATGGATATTGAGAAAAATTACTTTAAAGTAGCTGAAATAAGAATAAAATTTGTTTTCTTCATCCTTGGGTAATCAAATGGACATCTATGCAACAGACAAAGCAGGCATACGTTTCTGGAACCACTATTAAGGGGGCAGTTATCCCAGTTTTCTTAATTGTAAGTGAACAGGGATCATGCAAGACAGTATAATTCTGTATTTCCTTTCTTGAAAGTGTGCCAGGTTTTTCCCCTCTTTCAGACATTTCTTTTGCATTGCATTCCCTGCCTTTGTCCTGAGATTTTTTTTGGTGCTACAGTCTCTGTCATTAATCCACAATTAGGCAGTATGTTCTGTAAGAAACCAAAGCTATCCTGAGTCTGGAAGCCAGGCTTTGGAAAACCTTTAGGGCAGAATCTTAGAAACAACTTCAGAAACCATTCCTGC
>NW_009970720.1:4334071-4340373 GCF_000747805.2 Chaetura pelagica
TGAAAGTTGTATACTGGGTAACTGCCTCTTTACAAATTATGCTTAGGCATTGTAAAAACATTTCACACTGCTTGTGATTGCCCACAGAAGATGGAAGATGAGCTGGCTCTTGAGAAAAGGTAAATAAACTGGAAGTGTAAATCAGTCAGGTAATTAAAATGCTGACTTATGGTAGCACTTTCCACTGTGACAGTGTCTCTTCTGCCATTACACTTAACCTTTATGAAAAGGTCAGTTTTCTACTTTCTGAAACACTAGAAGTGTTTTTATTTTGATAATAATTGCACATGTCGGCCATAATATTCTTGGTTTGCCATGCTTTTCTATCATTAATTTATAGAGAAAACACTCAGGATTTTATTCACCTGCTTGAAAGTGTTTCGTGTCATTGTACACAGTCACTTATCAGATATATTTGAACAGGGTTGGGTACAACATAAACGGAGGATTTAAGGGAAAACCTGTGTGTTCTGGATAAGCAACTGGATGCTATGGAGAAAGTGGTAGGGCACAGCAAGTAGTACTGAACAACAGAATGCATCAAATGCATTGGTTAAACCAACATACATTTAATCAATTAATAACTAAAAGTATGAGTTATTGGCACTCTTTCTCCCTTTCCTAGTTTTTAGATAGGCACATCTGAGGAGTTTAACTCATAATTTTTTATAATGAAAATAATATGGGTTTATTTCTCGAAAAAAATTCATAATGTGCATGAAAATACTGTTTGATTGAAATCTGCTTTTATTTCAAATTATATTTCATTCTTATATTATCTAGCTACAAATAAACAAAATGACCTATGTTTCTCTTGATGAGACCATTGATAGTGAGCATCTCTCTAAGTGACAATTTAGAAAACTTATCTTTATCTGTAGCTCTGAAGCTTGGGATCAAGTTTAACTGAACTTCCTTATGTAGCAAAAAATTTGTTGCACCTTTTCTGAGATGTGCAATTAGTCTTTTTTTCTTCTCTTAGTTCTACATGTGTAATTTCAGTAATGTCTTCTGGCTTTTACATATTTTTTGACTCCACATATAGCATTTTATTATCCTATAACTTTTATCTTTGAAATCTCAGATGCAGCTTTTTTCTTATGTAGAAATCAGTTCTGAAGAAATGGCTCATGTTATCTTTATAACCATTTACTTTATTATAATGCTTTCTTACAAGCTCCTCAAAAATCTACAGGCTTTGGTTGTTAGAATTTTTCCTGCATCCTCTGCAATTAATATATATTTTAGATGAACATGAGAATCCACTCTCTCTGTTCCCTTCAGAATTTTGTCTTCTAGTGAAAAGTTTCCCTTAGTTTTCATTTTTGGAGTAAATAAGTTCTTCTCATTTTATTCTTTTTGTTTGTTTTTTAATTCTTCTACTTAAACAGATAGTAGATGATTGGAATGCTTCTACCTTTCTGGTTGTTCTTGGTTCACTATTTCCTAATTCAGGATGGTACACTAGGTGAGCTTTTTTTGAATTCAAACATTCTTTTTCAAACTATGAAGGATATGGATATTCAAGGAAATATACTTCTTTACATAGCCATACAATCCCTTTTCTAGTTTTAAGTGTTTCAAGATTTTTCTCATTGTTGGCTGACATGCCCAGATGATAACATGCCTTCTGAGGGGAACTCCATAGTCATTCACACAAGTGTGAAGCTGACACCCTTCATCAGGAGCATCTTCCTGGGGAGATGGAACGCCTAGGTAAACTACTGATCACCTTATTGTTACATCAACTCAAGCTATAGCTTACTTACACAAATATTAAGTCATTTTCCCTAACACTAATGCTGATCTGAATGCTTTAGGCATTGCAGATTTTAAAAAGACACATTTGTATTAAAAATAATAACAATCCACATTATTGTCATGTTTGTTTTCCTTCTAACTGAAGTGTCAAGATGGTAAAGCAGGCTAAATGCTTTCCTCTGTATTTTATAATATATCTGTATTTTAATTCTGAGTTGGATTAAGAAACTGGTTTGGAGCTGTTTGGTTTTCTTCCTAAACTTTTTAAAGGCTCAAAAGAAAGCTTTTTTTGCCCAGTTTGGTATTCTGCTTTTGAATCAGCTGCCAAAACATGGGTGTCATCTGTGTGGGTTATAGATCAGCGTGGCTCCTAAATGCCATTCCAGGAGGGCATGGTCAGTCCTGAAACATATCTGCCAAAGTTATCTTCATAGTCATAGGCACACTCTGACATCTCAAGTAGCAGAAGATACCCATCTTTGGTCACATGATTACGGTGCTGATCTCCATGACTAATGGAATCTTCAACATGAAGTGTAGAGGCCTGCACCTGGGGAGGAATAACAACATGCACCAGTACACGCCAGGAGCTGACCTGCTAGAAAGCAGCTCTGTGGAGAAGGACCTCGGAGCCCTGGTGGACAACAAGTTATCCATGGGGCAGCAATGTGCTCTTGTGGCCAAGAAGGCCGATTGTATCCTGGGTGCTTCAAGAAGAGCGTGTTCAGCAGGTGGAGGGAGGTTCTTCTCCCTCTCTACTCAGCCCTGGTGAGACCTCATCTGGAGTATTGTGTGGAGTACTCTGGGCTCTGAAGTTCAAGAGTGACTGGAATTTACTTGACAGAGTCCAATGGTGGGCTACAAGGATGATTAAGGGACAGGAACAACGGTCTTACAAGGAATGAGAGTTCTGGGGCTGTTTAGTCTAGAGAAGGAAAGACTGAGAGGGGATCTTATTAATGTATATAATTATCTGAAGGGTGTGTGTCAAGGAGGGGCCAATCTTTTTTCAGTCTCACCCTGTGATAGGATGAGGGGCAATGGATGCAAGCTAGATCACAGGAAGTTCTACCTCACCATGACAAAAAACTTCTTTACTTTAAGGGTTATGAAGTGCTTGAATAGGCTGCCCAGATATGTTGTGGAATCTCCTTCTCTGGAGACTTTCAAGACTCCAGATGGACTCTGGATGTGTTCCTGTGTGAACTGCCCTAGGTGACTGTGCTCTGGCAGGAGGGTTGGACTCTATGATCTTCATAGGTCCCTTCCAAGCACTAATATTCTGTGATTCTCTAACACCAAACTCATGTATATACCTACCTGACCTCCAGATTATTTCTAAGCTATGACTCTACATAAAGAACCATACTTTTTTCATTGTCTCAAATTTTTATTTAATCTTATTTTCTAACTCCCATGGAGTAACTCCTGAGTTACTAGTTCAACAAAACACACATTTATCTAAATTAATTCTTGCTTTGGAATGCAGTTATTCATATACGACTCATGAAGTAAGTGCCTAAAGCTGAGCATTTAGAAACCTTCCTGCATATAATTAGACTGTGCATGTCATTCTGTGGAAACAAATGGAATAATCTGTGAGGAAATATTGTAAAAATAGAGTAACCCCATCACTACCTTCAAAAACATTAAACCCCCAAAACTTGGGACAAGCCATCTATGTCCAATCAGACTAAAATGATAATTTAAAAACCATACTCATTTTTCTAGCAGACAGATAAACCCAGTATTTAAATGTGATTCTGCCACCACAGGTTTTTAAATTAATAGCAAAATGTTGCAATCATAAGCAGATCATTATGCAGCTCTGAGCAGGCTTTAAAACTTTTCTGTCTCTTTGCAGCAGAAACATAATGTTCAACTCATCAGCAGTCCACCAAGACCAAGTATGTATACTCTTGATGCCTTAAATGTCCTAATTTCCTGTCATACATCTCTTCTTTTTTAGTGTTCTTCCTAAAACCTCTGATGAAATCATTATGTTATGTATACTTGTTTCCTGTTGCTGAAATTCATATGCTTGGTTTAAGAGATACTTTAACAACCCTTGACTTATATGTATGTATTCAGCTAGAAGTTAATGCTTTATGCTGTGTCGAATGATGACCATAATATTTTCTTTTTAAGAAAAGAAATAAAATAATTGTACACAATACAAAATAGACATTCCTATCATTCTTTGAACATTAAAATATGACATACCCCTGTTCTAGTTAACTCTGCTGGAGAAAGGAAAATGAAGAACACCTACTACTGAGCAGTATACTTATTATTATTTTATATGAAACATGTCTTTGTGAATTGCATGTCTTCATTTTTTTCTTTGGTAAACACACAATTTAATAACCTTGGTAGAGTATGAAGAGTTCCCAATTACTTGTTTGTGTTTGGGTTTGTGTTTTTTCGGTGTTGTTGTGTTTTTTTTTTCATTTGATTTTATGGGACAAATTTAAAGACAACACATTTCAGGGAATGGTGCAGTTTGTCTTTGATTCAGTACTTCAAAGTGATAAATCAGCAACATATGTGTGTCCCTACATCCTCTTTTCCTTCGTGGCTTAACTGATACACCAACCACTGCAGACACAGATGAGCATTAACTCCAATTCTGAAATGTAGATACATGTGCTATGATTAAAACCTAATATTGTTAAAATTGATGGAATGTTTGGCATGCACTTCCCTGGTACTTTTTTTCCGTCGTATGAGCATAACGCAGCACGTTAGGTGTAGCCACAACCTACTATTACTAATCGGTTGTGATTAGCAACTAAAGTGATCATAGCTTTTTAAATGAGAGAAATCTAGATGAGTCCCACTGTCTCCTCTCTCCAGTTTCAATTGTTTAAAAATGAGAAGCCAGGTGGTCAGCAAAAGGACAAACAAGTGCCAAGTATGAAGGCTTGGATGTAAAACAGACTGAAAGAAGAGAAAGATGATAGCAGCTGAAAAAAAAGGGAGAGTAAACAAAGGGGCAGCCTGAGAGAACAAGATGCAATAAAGGATTGAAGGGCAACTGAAGAAGCAACTGAAGAGGTGCAGAAGGGAAAACCTGCTACCAGTAGTAGTGAAAAGGAAGATAATGCAAAACCACATAACCATTCATGTTGCATTTAGAACTGTCCACACCCAATAACAACTGGAAAGGAAAACGGGAAGTTTGAGAGCATATATAGGAAATACACATTTGTATCTTTAGGAGTATATTTAACTGTTTTACTGCACTAAAGCCTACAGGAAAGGAAAGTGCAATAAAAAAAGAGCAAATTCCCTAATTTCTCTAAACCAGAATATGTTTGTCAAAGATTAAGGAACAGTATTATTTCTTCAGCTTCAGAAAGGAGTTAAAATTTTAAAAGATAAAGCTGAGAATTTGGAATTATAAGCAATACATTTTTCAGAGATATATTAGTGCCAAAAGCCATGCACAGTCATAACCATCATGAGTAAATCCTTGGTAATTGAAATGGAAACATTATACCAAAAAGCAAAACTTAATGATTTCTTAACACAAAAATGTCAAAGAGAAAAATGCAGAAAGAGGATACAGATGATAATAATTATATGAATTATATGAATTATATTAGTTAGCAGTTAGATTTGGAATGAATGCATATTCTATGTAATATATATTGTCACACCACAACTTGTTCAATCATATTACTTTCTAATTTTCAAATTTGGAAAGTAATACGTAATTATGTCCTACTTAGTATCTTCTGTTTAGCTGTTGCTTTAACTAAGGCCAGAAGGACTGCAATTAGATTTAAAATGGGAACATTTAGCACTTTTGAAATGTAACTGGTCATTCTAATTCTTCATGAAAATCATAAAAATAGAATGAAACAGGGCCCACTTATGTATTATTTAAGATAGATATAGTCCCTCCAGATGAAGTGATCTAGTAGTCCTTTTGCATCTTTGATTTCCCTGACAGTACAACTCTTAATGAAACTGATATAAGAAATGAATGGGTGGGGAAGGAAGTGGGGAAGCAAAGAAGCAGTGCCTTGTTGTCACAGTTTGACTTAGGTCCGACAACAATGCTCTCGATCCCCCCTCCCCCCACCCCAGGTAGGGAAGGAGAGAGAGAAAAAGAGAGAGACTTGGCTGGATTGAAAACCAAACTACACAGCTTCAATCAAAACACCAATGAATGATACAAGAAAATATATACAATTATATACAAATATATTCAGGAATGGGCAAAAAGCCTCTCGCCTCCCCCCACCCCAGCAACTCCCACAGCACCTCCCTGAACTGGGAAGAGTCCCGAGGAATCCCGAAGCTGCTGCTGGAGAAAGCAGAGAGCCATGGGGGTCACAAGAGATCAAGCCCGAGGATCGACAGTGATGGATGAACAGAGTCCTCCCTCGATGTCGGCCATGGACGGAAGAGAAGGGGAGAAAAAGGAGGAAGGAAGTTGTCTTCTGTGATCTCTGACCTTCCTCTGAGCTTACGTAGATATATGGAATGGAATATCTCTGGCCAATTTTGCTGTCCATCTAACTCAGCCTCCT
>NW_009970720.1:4343411-4343874 GCF_000747805.2 Chaetura pelagica
CATCGTCATCATCTGATTGAGGAGGGCCTGCTGTTCTTTTATCTGCTTGAGAGTGGTCTGGTTTTTTATCTGTTTGAGAGGGACCTGCTCCATCATCTGATGCAGAATCCTCTCCTTCCAATAAATTATTGTCACAGTTTGACTTCGGTCCGACAACAATGCTCTCGATCCCCCCTCCCCCCAACCCAGGTAGGGAAGGAGAGAGAGAAAAAGAGAGAGACTTGGCTGGATTGAAAACTAAACTACACAGCTTTAATTAAAACACTAATGAATTATACAAGAAAATATATACAATTATATACAAATATATTCAGGAATGGGCAAAAAGCCTCTCGCCTCCCCCCACCCCAGCAACTCCCACAGCACTTCCCTGAACTGGGAAGAGTCGTGAGAAATCCCGGAGCTGCTGCTGGAGAGAGAGAGTTATGGGGGTCAGGAGATCTTGAGCCTAAGGGTCGACAGT
>NW_009970720.1:4344134-4384344 GCF_000747805.2 Chaetura pelagica
GCCTTGAAGCCTCAGTAGTTAGAAAAACATTCCCACTGTCTTACAGCCTAGCAGAACACACTGTTGCTAGTTACAAGAGAGCTTACTGAAGGAAAAAAAAAAATCAGTAAAAAGAAAAATTGGCTTCATCCTGGCTCAAACCAGGACACTTGTATACCTCTCAAATATGCAATTGTATCATACTGTTGAGTCTAATAATTATCTATCTTTAGACATTATTTTATCTAGCAATAGCTTTTGTTTGCAATAATTTTGTTTTTCTTTTTTTTTACTCTACCTCTCCAGTCTCCTATAAAAGTTTGATTCTTGTTTGATAGATTTAGGTGGGTGCTTAAGAGCTAAAAGCCCTTGTCTCAGCCTTTTGAATTCCCATTGAAAGAAGGTGACTTTTGGAAAGAGATTAAAGATGTATACATTTAAAAAGAAAAAAAGAAGGGGAAAAAAAAAAAAAAAAAGAAAAGAACAACGACTTTGGAGTACAAAGCTCATAGGAGAAATGGAACTCTTATTGCTCTTATGTGTGGTTTGTTTATAATTATTGTAGTCAAAAAATCTCTGAACAGTGAGTAGAATTTATCCAAAATGTTGCAGTTGGTGGAAGTTTACACACCTCTTTTGGATACTAGTAATATTCCTCTGTCTTCTCTGTGAAGAAGGCAAATCCCCCTGGTATTTAACATCTTCTGTCAATATAACTACATATCTACATCTACCCATCTATATGTGAATTTAAAGATGATATAAGTGGCTAATTGTATGAGGTTCTTTGTCTAACAAAGGGAATTTCATGTTTCGTATTTTGAAGCAGCTAAGCACTGCTTAAGTCTTATTTATGGACTTCATGCTACAGAAGGATTCTATTGGTCTATTTGGAAATACTGAGTTTTTGAGGTAGGTAGGTAGGGAGAAAGGGTTATTAAACCAAACCTTGTAAATGTAATTCAACTTACCGATGTTTTACTTGGCACTTTCTTTAGCTTCGTATGTAGTAAATACTGTTAAAGACCATGACAGATTTACATTATTTATACATTCAATTATTTTAACAGTATTCCTTTTCTTTTTTCCCTTTTACGTTTTTTTAAGTGATACACTATTCTTCAGATATGTTTTCTAAGATTTCCTATTAACAAAAAGTTTACACTTGAACGACCTAAAAATAGTTTTGATTACCCTTTAAAAAGTAATGCATCATATTTAATGTATGACTAAATATATAATCTATGATTCAATATTGATTAAGATGACAGCAAGACCTAAGTAAGGCTATCTGATTCTTAGTCTTAATTATTTAATTGCTACTACATACCAAACATAACAAAGAATAATGTTAATTATTTTCAGCATTCACTTCGCATCATCCCATTTCTATGACATATCTTGAACTCATTATGCATGTAACAGTTTTTTAATAACCCCTATAATTTAAAATCAGTGAGGCTGTCTGCATAATCAAGAACCTGCTAAATCAAGCCTTGGATTTTTCAGCCAGCTGTAGTCATATTTCAGCGTGTCTTAAAAAAACCCAACAAAACAAAAACATTGCATAAAATCTAAAGGTTATTCAGATAAGAAAGTTATTTTTTAATTTAAAAACAAATAATGGTTAACTCTGATTTTGACTCTGATAAGAAATGCAGGGTTTTTTTAAAAAAAATATTTAGTGTGAATTCCCTTTATGTGATTATGCAGCCTCATTGATGTGAAATCAGATTAATTTATTAACACATACAAAAATTCAGGGCAGGATGTTAATTTATAGCTTGTTTGTAAAATTAGCTCAAAAATGATTTTTGGATACACAATCCTGAAGTTTTGAAATTCTGATTGTCCTGAACTAACTGTTGATATTCATTCACTCTGAAGTCAGCCAATAGAAACCTGCACAAATTTGCTTATCTACATTTAAGGAAAGATGAATCATTGCTTTGATGTGTTCATGACCAAGCAGGAAATTCTTAAGGTACCTGATATAATGTTATATGTAGTCAGAAAAAGAATTTATGAGTAGGGATTATTCTAGCACTCCAATACAGGTGTTCACCACTCCTGCTTTTGAAGCTGAGCCACTGCACAGTTGCAAATGCAATCAGTGACACGGTGACCCCTGTGCATATTTTATTAGGGTCTCACTGACAAGTGTGAACTCATTAGAGGGGGCACATGTGGTGTCAAGCAGTTTTCTGACACCTTCTTGAGAGAGACTGAAGAGCATCAATAAAAATACTGGAATGTGTGGAGAGGAAGGCAGAAAAGCTGAATGGACAGAACAGATCAAGTCAGAAGACACCTCTGGAGATTGTTTTGTCTGCCCCTTGACGAAATCAGAGTATGGTCATCTACAACAGCTTGTCCAGGACTGTATTCAGTCAGGTTTTCAATATCTTCACAGATGAAGACACTACAAATTCCCTGGAAAGCCTGTTTGAGTGTTCAGCCACCCTCAAAGTAAACAGCTGGTTTCTTAGGTTAAGACAGAATAGCATGTTTAAATGTATGCAGATAAGATCTTGGCACCACCAAAAAGAGTCTGTCTCTCTTTTCTTTGTTTCCCCAAGTCTATCTTCTCCAGGCTGAACAGACCCAGCCTCCTTGACCTCTTCTCAAATGAAAGATGCTCCAGTCCTTTTATCTTCTCTGTGACCTTTCACTGGACTCACTCCAGTAACTCCATATTTTCTTTCAGATATTAATCTTTGTTAATTTCTCATGCAAGTATCACATACTGAATGTTGGCCAAGATCAGTCATAACTTTGCGCTTGCAGTGTCATAAGGCCTACCCCTAAGACCACAGCTCATGTTAATAAGACCCAGAGTATGCCTATCCAGCTCTGCCTGTTTAGTTTACTCTGGTAAATATGGGAAAGAAAGAAAGTACAGTTGATCTCTATTGTCATGCAATTGTAAACAACCTTATATTTGTGTCATTCATTTGTGGGCTGTGCTTATGCTGTATGTAACAAATGCAGAACCCAAGTTCTACCATGTCAGATGGTTTTCGTGTTTTATATAGGACCATCACTGAACAAGAGGTAGGAATGAGATCACTGTATAGATGTGTCCAGAAAATTAACAGTTTTCATTAATTACAATGATCAATATTTTAATAATTACGATTATATAAATTAAGAAAAAATACATTATGACAGATTAATAAGCTTTAAAAATTGCATACAAATGGTAACTTTTAATTTTCTTCAGTTTTGAATAATTTTTCAATGCTTGTGACATTAAAACATTTAATTTAATATTCCTATTTTGTTTAAGACCAAAAAAAAAAAAAGAAACAAGAATTTCCTTCAGCTATTCAAATACCAACATCCAGGTAGTTTTTAGTTTAATGTATTGCTATCTCCATGTTTCTGGAGGAGTTAAGGGAATAGTTATTTGCAATAAGTAGACAAGAAAGTGTATTATTATGAAGAAACTGTGAAGGGTCAGAGAAGTGTAAAGATGAATACCAATGGAGTTTTGTTTTTATCTTCAATTATACTGCATAATTGAGGACATCTAATCTTCAAGAGATCAACATTAATAATACTGTCACATAGGGACTGATCGACCTTCCAAAAGGCAGAAGGAGTGGGAAGTTAAAGATTGTTAAATATTTTTTTACTTTTTTCTGCTCTGGGATTTTAAACTGTGGGGTTCTTTTATACTAGTCAAAGGACTTTTGACCTTCACAAATTAATGAATTATAGATAAAAATGCAATGAGGGTAAAGTAGTAAAGATAGTGTAAGCTGGAGAGACTATTAAAAAGTTGTGCTTTCAGAGGCATTCCCAGTTGAATCTGTGATATTCGCAAGTCCACTTGCAATAAGAAACTGTTATGATTGGTAAAAAATTATGTTCAGCTGATATTCATGCACAGAATCATAAACCATAACAGAAAATATATTATATTTTGGCTATGAATGTAATATTTTAATATATGAAATGTGTATTATCTGTATAAGGTCTTGAGGGCTACCTATCTCATGTATTCTGTTCTAACTACTCCACCTGGAACCTGTAAGAAATTAAATAGCTCCTTTCAGATAGAAAAAAACAACCCTATATCAGTAAACATCTTGTGACTTGTACCTTAAACATTACAGAAAGTATTAATATAAAAAATGAAAGACTGACCAAACTGAGCAAGTTCATTCATTGCTCGATGTTGATAATTTATATTGTTTTATATTATAGGTTAATGTCACAAAGAAAATATCTTAATTTTTATTCTATGCTTTTTAACATCACTGATATTTTGACATATATTACTTTGATACACTTTTCTGTTAAAAAAACATATTGGAATATATGGTACAGAACACACAGATGGTTAGCATAAAGGTAAAAAACTGTCACACCATTACTTTAATCACTATTTTTTTCTTCAAAATTTATCTTACGTCTCCATTTTCTGTTACTCATTTGGGCAAACAAAGTGAATGAGTGGGCAGTGAAGATATCAGAGTAAGTTCCAACGACCTGTGCTTTGTGAAAGTGTATTCACTGTTGTCTTGATATTAGAGCTTCCCTAGATATTTTCCTGCAGTGAATTTTCAACAAGGCACTTTTCAGGGTTTTCTCCTTAATAAAGGATACTGATAAAAGAATGGTGCAGGTAAACAGACCTTTCCATTCGAACCAGAGGTAATGCAAAATAGTTTAATGCAATACGCAACAGTTTTCAACCAATCTCCTCTACCTAACAGTGCCTTCGTCAGCTTCCTAAAAAGAGAAAAAAAGAGTTTTTAGCCACAAAATAAGAAATACTAAGGAAAACTTTAATAAAAATTGGTAAACTTACAGTTTTAAAGATATTGCAAGCAACCTAAACCAAAGAAAAAATATTGAAAAAATGGACGTGTCCATTTCTATAAAACTTTTTTGTTGCTATTTCCTAAATTCTATGAGAAGGTGGAGAACAAGATTATTAGAGGGCTGGAGCACCTCTCCTCTGAGGACAGGCAGCTTGGAGAAGAGAGGGCTCTCAGGAAAACTTGCAATGGCCTTCCAATACATGAAGAGGCCTATAGGAAAGCTGAGGAGGGACTTTTTACAAGAGCATGCAGCGGTAGGATGAGAAGTAATGGATTTAAACTGAAAGAGAAGAGATTTAGATTAAATATTGGAAATAAATTATATAATGTGAGGGTGGTGAGACACTGGAACAGGTTGCCCAGGGAAGTTGTGCATGATCCTTCTCTGAAGTTTTCAAGGCCTTGTTGGATGGGGTTTTGAACAACCTAGTGGAAGTTGTCCTGGCCCATGGCAGTGAGGTAGGAACTAGAGAGTCTTTGGGGTTCCCTCCAACCCAAACAATTCTATGATTCTACAAAAAAGGGGAAAGATGATGTGATGGGTTGAAAATAATCCGTCTGTTACAGTGGAAATAACAGCGTGGTTTATTTTCCCTTTTCAATAAGCTGTTGAAAATTGCATGAGGCTGAGATGCAATTACACAATACTTGTTCTGTGCAAACAAAAGAATCCAGGAACAGAGCTTGATTTCATCAGCAGCTTTTGCACAATATTTAAGTCAAGAGCAATGCATACATTTGGTCAATTATATTCTCAAACTGATCACTCTCAGTCTTTCTTCTATTAGACTCCTAATATTCAAACTTCATGACTGCATGTCTTAAAAAATGTCTATTGTTTCTGCTTCTTCTCTGTTTCTCAAACAGAAGGCTACCGAGAGCACTGCAGAAGCATGTAATGTCCAGTCACTTTGATGAATCCCAGATTTTTAAATAAATTGATTCCCTTTTTGTTTCAAAAGATAGACAGTAGCCACTAGGAAGTAAATAGATTAACCTTTTAATCAGTTTGCATTTGTTTCTCATCATGTTCCTACAAAGCAATTAAACACATGATTAGTTTTTGTGTATACCTATGTGCTTTTTTTGGTGTTTGGTTTGTTTGTTAGGGGTTTTTTGATTGTTTTTTGTTTGTTGGTTGTTTTTGTTTTGCTTTGTTTTCATTTATAAAAATTCACATATGCACCAAGATATTAGTGGAAAGATTCAGAATTAATCATACACCCATTTGAATACATCATGATTACATGTCTGTCAAGGGCATTGATCATCTTCATTAGTTTACATTATCTATGACTATCTACATTTTGTTAAAAATTATTTAGTGATATCATGTGTATTTGGGTTTCTCTTTCAAAATAAAGGATGAAGGCATATCAAGCTCCAGTTTTGCACTTGAAGGATATGTGTTTACTTCCAATCTGATGTGAATATTGTAGGAACATAAGAAAAACAACAACACATAAAACCAGGAAAAATCCAGTCATCTTTATCTTTTACAGAAGAGATTTTGATTTTGACTTTTGCTGTAAGATCTCACATATTCTCCACTACATATATAAATGTAAACAACAGTCAGATTCCAAATCTATGCCTACTTTTATAAATAATTCTAAAATTCTGAAAGATCATTAAAATAGATAACCCTTTTGAGACTGCATGAAAAACTAGTGGGAGGCTATTTCAAGTTGTTAAGAATTATAATATTGATGAAGATTTTATGATAGTTATAAAATTCCCTTGGAGAGATTAATACATGAAGTAGCCTTTTAAATAATTGAAATTAGTAAAACAGGAAGGAAAAATTAAAAGCTAGTATTTTGAAGGAGATTTATTTGATCTGGACTAGTTTATTATAGTTATTTTTTTCCCATAGACAATTGATGAGTCATAACTACATACATTTACCATTTTACCTGACAAGTGAACTGAATCACTTAGCTTTCCTGAATTCACTGTCAGTCAACACATACTTCCCTTCCAAAAATGCACTTGCATCTGATTTAAAAAGTAATAATGTTAAAAAGCTATTTTATATATACTTAGATCTTTCCACAGCAGATTTAAAAGAATTGTGATTGATACAACCTTGTGAACAAATCACATGAAGAAAATAGTTCTATGAGAGTACATTGGGTGAGACCCTCATCAGATGTACAGTCAGGATTCTGCTAAGTTGATGTCATCAGGCAAGTTTATGTTACTATAATGTTTTGCTATCTTTATGCAGTTGATTGAAGGACCAAATAAGTGTGATAAGTTGGATCTGTTACTCACAAATAAGAAAGATCCTATTACAAGAATGAAGGCTGAGCGCAGTCTCGGCATCAGTAGCCATGAGATTAGGGAATTAAAAAACCTGGAAAATGTGAGAAAGATCAGTAGTGAAACCGCATCCCTGGTCTCCAGGAGAACAGATTTCAGATTGTTCTGGTAATTTCAGCTTGTTTGGCAAGACCCATTGGAAAACTACAGTGGAGAGCAAAGGGTATCAAGAGCCATAGGCTTATCAAAAGCAACCTTCTCACAGCCCGAGAATCATCCATTCCAATGTGCAGGAATTTAAGAAAATTCAGCAGTCAGGTAGCATGGATCAAAAGGGAAGTCCCTATTGAGCTCTGTAAAAAAACAACACAACAATGAACGAACAACAACAAAAAAACAAACAAACAAAAAAAAAAACAGAAAGTGAAAAGAGAAATTGTCTACCCAGATAAAGATAGAGACATCAACCAAAAGCTGGAGACAAAACTATAAAGTATTGTGAAGTGCAAAAAGAGCAACCGTAAATACAGCAGGAGTTAAAGAAAGGCTAAGAAAAGTGTGGACTTTCTGTTCCATGGTGCAAGCAACCTACTGACCTACTGACCATGGACATGCAAATGGTTTAAGAATAGATGGCCTTCCTATACTCAGTATCCACTGGCAAGGTCCATCTTCCCTGGGCCCAGTAGGAGAGTATAGCGGAACAATGCAGTATATTTATATAGCCATTGCTATATTACTTGAATTTCCAGAGGAGCTGAAATTCCTAAAGTTTTAACATAGTAATGACCAAACATGTAATGAGCCTAAAGAAATGTTGATAATATACTATGTCTTCAAATTAGTCTTTACCTGGAAATTAAAAAATTAAAATTACTATCTTTATATAAACCAGATTTCACACAAGAACCTTTTTTAAGAAGATTTTTTCCTTAAACTGTCTGCTGAAAAAGACTGGATACTCAGTTACATGATCTGAAAGGGCAATTAATATATTTTTGATGGCAAGTGTTACTTATTCATGCTTTTGTTACAAAAAAATCTCTAGGTACTTTACAAGATAAGAAAAATTAATGCTGACCTGTGGAGGCAGTAAGAGTATTGTACAGGAAATGCCATAAACTGGAATAATGATGAGATTTAGAATCACATTAATTTAGACATTTCTAGATGCTTTTTTTCCTACTGACAAAGTAAATTTAAGATCTACAAAAATAAATTCTGAAGTTCCAGTAACAGATTCAGGCAGCTCATGATGAACATTAGAATGGGTATAATTTATTTTTCATCTAAAAGGAATGCAATACATAAGAAAAGAAATTTAGAGTTGGAATTTCACAAGGAATGATGAGTTGAGCTCAAAAACTTTGGATGTTCCAAGGTGAACGAGCAGTTCTGAATACCTTGTTATCTTATAAATATTCACCTCAAAATCCAGTTTGCATTAAAAGTGGGTATTTTATGAATCAGTTTTGTTCATATTACAAGTTTGCTTCTTGTTGACTTAAAGAGGTAAACTGTTAATTATGGATCCTGAACAGCATGAGCAGAAGCAAATTCTAGTGTTTCAGAGTGTAGGCTTTTTTAGGAAATATTTATCATTAAAAGTGGGAAATAATTAATATTTATTGAAATAAATTATTTCCCATAATACCAACATGAAGATAATGTATACAAATTTGGACTAATATCCACATATACAGTAGAACAGTGGTTAGCCTGAGAACAAGATTAAAAAATAACTTCCTGTTTTTATCTAATGAAAAGAATATTGAAATTAACAAAATAACTTTAAATTTCAAGGAATTACATAAAATATGCTGAATTATAATTCCAGATTTTCTTTTTAAGATAGCTTTAAATATTAATCCTCTTCCAGTACTTTTTAGATATTGAATAATTCTTAGACAAGCTCAGAAAGGGCAAAATGTTTTCGTGAATGTCAATAAAAAATGCAGAAATCAGTCAAGGTTGTTTTGAGAAAGCTAGCTTATACAGATAGTGAAAAGTTAAAATGCATTATTTAGTGCAAATTGGATAAAATCCAAAGATTATTAGCATATGCTTAGGAAAAACAGTATCACAGTAAGTGAAGAATAATCTTTCTACTGTTGTTAATCTGTAAAATAAATGTCCTAAGGACTTTTTCAAATATAGATCACATTTAGACTTATTGTTCTTGATGACCACTAATAAATCTGTCCTCTGTGACTTACTTCTGGTTCTGTTTTAATTCCATTACATTTTTGGCAAGTATATACACTATGGCAGATTTCAGAATTTAATTATGTCTAGTGTGAAGAAAGGCTTTCATATACTTAATTATTTATTTCAATTTAGACAGTGATAAATTATTTTGCCTCTTTCCTAAAGTGATGATAATTCATTTGGCAGACAATATTTTACATGCATACTTAAGAAATTTTCTTCCATTAGCTTTGCATTTATTGACTTGAACTCTCATTTTCACTGTGAACTGTGTCAATTTAGAGGAATTTTTTTAAAGATCTCTGAGAGCACATCTCTTGAATAATCAAACACTACCAGTAAACTTAATAGTCTTTTTATAAACTGTTTTTTAGAATATTTGAAAATGCATTGAGCAGAACAGTATCCAGATAGCTGTAATTTCAAATCACTTTCAGTCTGAAAACTTCACTTCTGTTCATACCCTCTATTTCCTATAATGTACTAAGTTATTAACATTTTACAGGACCTTTGGTTTACCTAATATTTTTTTCTTTAAAAGCCATGAAGACAAAGAAATAAAGGCCATTGTCAGATTTGGGGAATTCGAATGCATTATGGCTAGACAACATACATCAATGTACTGCTTGATTTCTTCAAATACTCTGGTCAACTTGCTGTAGTTTCCTAAGGACCTTTTTCACTATTGTGCTATTATAGGTAATAATTTTCACTTTCTACTTCCAAGGCTGGTTTAAACAGATAGGTTGTTGACATTTATATTTGAGTTCCTTCAGTGACTTTTGAGATCTGTTTACTTAGGCAAATGTCTTTTGGCCAAGATGTTAATTCTACCAATCTGTTTCAAATCCTCTGCTACCTACATTATATTTGGAACTATTAATCTGATTCATCCATACAAAGAATTCTATCAGTATAGTAATATCCTATAGTGGGCAATGTTGTAAAAAAATAATGTAAAGTTTGTGGTTTGGATTTATCTTTCCAGGATGTTCCTTTTAGATCTCATCTAGTGGCTATACACACCTACTGGCAGATTTCCTTCTTCTGAAGCACTGAAGATTTTTTAGTGTTAGTTCTTATGCTTTTGGTAGGTAATATGTCTTGGACTGTCTTACTGTGGCTTTAAATTTAACTTTTTAGATGTGTGAGCTGGCATGGGCAAGACACAGGAATAACCATAAAATCATGGATTAAATGCAAAGAATACATTTATTTTTGTTACCTCACCAACTGGGGGATCCCCAAAGCAGCACCTGGGCAGAGGCACACAAGTGGTAACACAGGCACCGCAGAGCTCTTGCTAGAGGATCACTGAACCTTCTGTTTTCACCTGTATTTCAGAAATTCACACAGGCATAGTTTGCCACTGTTCTTTGATCTTTCCCACAGCAGGACAGGAATCTGAATCATATTCAATAGTGTTCCTCTAAGTCCATCACAGGCCTAAGCTACCAAAACAGAGTTGTTTTACTTGTCCAACACACATAGGCTATACAAAAATTACTAAGATATATGTGGTTTTGACACCTGAGATGCAGATCCCTTGAGTGCATTTAAAATCCACCTTGCCAATCTTCTGTTGTTTACCCACAATAGAGCTTATGCCCCTGTTTATTTTTCTCATTTGGATAACAGTTCCACTTCTTGCTTGAAATCATAGAATCACAGAATCATAGGGGTTGGAAGGGACCTCAAAAGATCATCTAGTCCAACCCCCCCTGCCAAAGCAGGGTCACCTAGAGTACATCACATAGGAACGCATCCAGGTGGGTTTTGAATGTCTCCAGTGAAGGAGACTCCACAACCTCCCTGGCCAGCCTGTTCCAGTGCTCTGTCACTCTTACAGTAAAAACATTTTTTCGGATATTCACCTTGAACCTCCTGTGCTCCAATTTGCACCCATTCCCCCTTGTCCTATCACTGGTCATCACTGAGAAAAGCCTAACTCCATCTCCCTGACACTCATCCCTTACATATTTGTAAACATTGATGAGGTCACCCCTCAGTCTCCTTTTCTTAAAGCTAAAGAGACCCAGCTCCCTTAGCCTTTCCTCAAAAGGGAGATGTTCTACTCCCTTAATCATCTTTGTAGCTCTGTGCTGGACTCTTTCAAGCACTTCCCTGTCCTTCTTGAACTGTGGGGCCCAGAACTGGACACAATACTCCAGATGCGGCCTCACCAATGCAGAATAACCACACCCTTTCTAATGCATCCCAGGATGCCATTGGTCTTCTTGGCCACGAGGGCACATTGTTGGCTCATGGTCATCCTCTTGTCTACCAGGACCCCCAGGTCTCTTTCACCTACACTACCCTCCAGCAGGTCAGCCCCCAACCTGTACTGGGACATCGTGTTATTCTTCCCCAAATGCAAAACTCTACATTTCCCGTTGTTGAATTTCATCAGGTTTCTCCCCGCCCAACTCTCCAGCCTGTCTAAGTCTCTCTGAATGGTAGCACAGCCTTCTGGTGTGTCAGCCACTCCTCCCAGCATAAATCATGGAAGTCAAGCCTCTTCCTTCTTCCTTCTTACCTCTTCCCTTCTCTTCCATCCATACCTGGGGAGGACGCTGTCTATTCACCACTGTTATCCCTAGGCTTGTGTGTTCCTGACCCTCACAACTCTCCCCTTAGCTCCTGTCTGCTCTGCTGCTCTCTCTGGCAGAGTTCTGGGACATTTTGGAACTGCTCACAGCTCAGGAGATGCTGTGGGAGTTGCTGGGACTCGGGGGAGATGACAAGGGTTTTGCATATTCCAGCACATACTTGTATATATTTGTACATATTTTCTTTTATCATTAGTATTTAATTAAAGCTGTCTAGTTTAGATTTCAATCTGGAAAGTCTCTCTTGTTATTCTCTCTCTCTTTTCCCTACCTCAGTGTGTGTGGGGAAGGGATTGAGATAATTAATTGTCACTGGTTTAATTGTTGATCCTGGGCCAAACTGTGACAGCCTCTTACTATCCTTACTTCCTTGCACTATGCTTTTCAGGCTCTTGTCTTTGTAGGACCTCTGTAAAGAAACTGTCAACCTCCTGTTGCTACACAGCCTGCTCACCTTCTGCCATAGCTTCTTCACCTGGTGACTCAGAGCCTTTAAAACCTGGGTGATGGCATCTACCTTTTGGAGAACTGGATAAGTCAAGGCCAAAGTTTCCTAGGGCACAAAGTGCTACTCGAAGTGCTGAATTGTAGCAGCTCAAAATGCAGTCTTTAAGAAGTAGTTAGGAAATGTTGTATGGGAGAGTTCTAGAGTGAGACAGAAGTAAAGCATTAATATAACACTTCTTCAGTTTTCACCACTTTCCCTTACACTGTCATAAATATAATAAATATGGAATTTGCTTTCTGGAGATGTGCAGTCTGAACCTACCTTCCTCACTGACTGTTTCATTTTCCATTATAAATAATCAGGTTTACTAGATTTATGAAGTCTTTTCTGTCTAAAGGTACATTGCTGCACAGAAAACACATGTAATAAGTGCATAGATCTTGCATATTTATATTGAAAAATATTGCTGAACTAAATATTTTAAAAATATTTGGTTCCAACTTGTCCACAAATCAGCAAGTGCACTTTAATGGATATATTTATTTGAAAAGGAATAATTAAGTTCTTTATTTTAAAATATTTATCTTTAGAACTGAACTGTTTTCTCTAACTGAACTTTTAATAGGAAAATTGTCTATTATGTGTTTCTGAGAATAGAACATTTTAAATCAGCAGAAACAATTGAGAGGCATTTGCCACTGGATAACAGCCAGAAGCGATGAGTTATCTGTAATGGGACAGCATGTCACAATACCTCTAGCATATCACTGCATCTCAGCAACATCTGAATTAAACTGTTTGGTAGCTAAGCTGATTTAGAGTTCAGAAAAGTTCAACTCTAGTCAAAAGTAAAGGAAGTGAATACTTGAAATAAAACAGCCTGGACAACCCAGAAATTTAATTGTCCAGATGGGCATTTAGTGAAGACATCTGTTCTCTTGTAGAAACTATAGCAATATCCATGCAGCATACAAGAATCCAAGCATCAGTTTTACATTTTATCTACAACTAATATGGGAAACTATCACATGGTGGGGAAACATATTACCAAGTAAACATTTTATGAAAAAAATAAAATAAAATACAAATAACATTGTCTACAATTTTATTTGCCTTTAGGGTTTTTTTCTGAAGACATATGATTGAGTATTTCTTGGTAAGGGAAATATGAAAAATACACAGATTTTAAATGCTATTTTACTGCTTTCCTATCATAACTATTATCTTTTAATTTATTTATATGAAACATTGTAATTATGATGATATATTCAGAATGTAAATCTAATGCATTTTGTACTCAAATGACAGCTATCCTGGGGGCAAAATGTTTATCATGCATACACTGTAAAATATGTGTTTGCTTCGGTCTTTTGGGATTCCTCAATATACAACCCAGATCTTAGCTGAAAAATGTAATAGGAATTTCATTTCATAGCTGTCACCAGAGAGTAAAAAAAATATGGATGACTGAATAATATTTACATGGAGTTCTCTTTTTATATGTTTCATGTCTTTGAACTTACCAAGAAAAAGCTTCATCAAGGACTTAAAAAACATTAAGACATGTCCAGATGCTATTACATTTGAAAAGACACTTGCAAAGAATCTCAAGTATATTATGTTTAAGACTTCTTGCTGAGATTATGAAATGCAAAATCTTCAAATAAATGTAGATGTTCATAGTGAAAAATTAATTTGCAAGATTTCTGAGATCTTTGACTAGTCATATATCAGGATTGCTTTGAAATGTTTAGTATTTTTAATTACATGTGTCAGATGCTGTGCATTTCAGAAATAAACGTTCTAGCTTATAGTGTGTTAAGGTTTTATTCCTACAGTACAGTCAGTTTTGATTTTTAAAATGTGCAATGGAATTCAACATACCTTATACTGTTGTAAATAAACAACTCCATATGAAGAAATGTTGTAACGAAGTTGAGAGATAATATTAATATGGAGGACTGGGATATCAAATGGGAAAAAACAACTGACCTTGATGATACTGAAGTAAGGTAGCATGCAGGGATACAAAATTAAGGTCAAATATAAAATGAATTTCAGTGATGGCAAATTTTCTCCATAGGTAAATAATGACTAGAAAAAGTAGGCCACATTATTAACAACACAATGTGTCACAAATAGAAATAAAATTTGGAAGTTTATATGACTGTTGATGGTTTCAGCTGGTAACCAGTAGAGAAAATAAAATGGTGCAGGAAAAAAATTTGAAGTTAAAGAGATACGAAGATGGAGAGTGGTACGAATACAGATCTATGTAAACTCCAGGAAATTAAAGAAACTGAGAGAGTTGGGGTTGTTCAGCCTGGAGAAGATAAGGCTCTTGGGAGACCTTATAGCTGCCTTCCAGCACCCGAAGGGTCTTACACAAAAGCTCGAGAGGGACTTTTTACAAGGTCATGAAGTACATGTATGCAAAAGGTTTTAGAAAATAAATTTTGAAAATTGATTAATGACTTCAGGTAATAGAAAATACTTACTTATCAAATGTTATATTTTTATATAAGGAATTTATTTTTTTTTTATTTTTGTAGGCTTTGTAGAGAAATTAAAATGAACAGTTTACCCTCCTTTGCCAAGAGTTTTTTGCTGAATTATATTCCATGTTTTAGTAACTGACAGAATGAAGTCTTATATAAATATCTGTCTGGTATTCCTATAATCATTGATGTAAATTTTATTTCGTGTTCTCTTTTGCTACAGAGTCAGCTTGTAAAATCACTTCTTTACATTTTCCTTGTTACAGAATCAGAGTATTGTCATGGTTGGAAAGGACCTCTGAGATCACTGAGTCCACCATGTTCGTGTACATGCATTTTGTAACACATATGCTATTACTGACATATACCAAACTCCATTGTTCCAGACTATGGTCTTTGGTTTCTTACAGTACAATGATAACTGAAATCTTAAACTAAATAGGCACAGGTTAATCCTTCACTAAGAACTCCAGCAGTAAAGTACAGGAAACTTGTTTCATGTTTCTCTACCTGATCTGACTCAATTGGTTTTCCAAATTTTAGGGAGAAGATAGGAGTGTTTTGCATATCAAAAATCCTATGAGCAAAAGAGAAGTACTACAAGATCCTGAAAACTTTTTTCAGTAGACTTGCAAATTACAAGGGCTTGGTGAAGATTCTGGATAAAAAGAGAAGTTGTTAAATGCCTTTAATTCATTGGACCTTCATGTGAACTTTCAAAGACAACCAACAATAAAACCACTAGGATCTGCAGGTCTGGTGGTTGGGTTTGTGTTGGTTTTTTTTTGTTTGATTGGGGTTTTTTTGTTACTTTTTTTGGTTTGTTGTGTTTTTTCTTTGTTATTTTTTGTTTAGTTTGGGTTTTTTGTTTTGTTTTTGTTTTGTTTACTCTTTTTTTATTTTTCCTTTTTTTTTGCAGCTATGTATTCTCTTTCCCCTCTCCAAGATCACCCCATAACCAATAAATTTAGTTACTCACTTGGGATGTCGCTAAACTCCCTACTTAGTCTAGACGTGAAGTGCCCTGAGAAAAGACTGGAACTAAAGTGTGATGGATGAGTGCTTTGAATTGTGTTTTCTTGCACAAAATGTGAATCACATCCTTAATTGAGTCAGCTACAGATTTGATAACAGCTAACTTCAGACTTCTCCAGCAACACAAAGGAAGTTTAGGTATCTCTTCATTGAAATTTGGTTTGCAATAGTGACTTATTTTCCCAGAAGAGATATTTTGGGAGATATGACAGTTAAAGTGGCTTTAGACAGTGTAGGGAGTCACCTAAATAGTTTATGTGCTCCAAGGGAGCAAATGTTGGTTTCAACAATGTATTAGCCTGAGGAGAGGCAACTTTATAAATGACTCACTCTTCATCATACTTTAGCACCCACATTCTGCTCTGCCACTAAATTAATGTGATAAAAGCAAAGGCAGTGTTGGTTATACAACTATTATCACTTTATAGCTAGCAGATCTGAAAAGCAAAGCAATTCATTTTATTTAATCCAACAGAGACATTGAATGATACTTGATGCACTTAATGTCATGCAAGGTGAACAAGATAAGCAAAATTAATCACTTAATGAAAAATGCTCAGCACTAATCTTCTGGAAAGTTCCACAGTTATTCACCTGTTATGAATTGTTATTATCCAAGTATACATAAAGAGCTATGAATTGTAAAACCAGCTTTGCAGATTATACATGTACCTGTTCCCATGAAAGCACTCTCATTAAATTCAGTGAGACTATAGCTTAGTATTCAAACAAAAGCTGAAAAAAAAATTTGTATGTTACTTTGAAAAGAAATCTTTTGTCAAAGAAGAGAGTCTCCTGAACTGTTCAGTGAACACAGAAAGTTAAAAAATGTTTAAAACTAATCCTGGCCATAAAATCTTCAAATAAAACCAATTTGAGTCATAAGTCTACTACTACCTGGGCCTCTTGCATAATAACCTTTTCATGTATCCATGTTTTTCTTTGTTTTGTTGTGGATTTTTATGGAGATTTTTTGTTATTATTATTAATAATAATAGCAGCAATAACAACAACAATAATTATTATTACTGTTGTTGTCATTGTTATTATTGTTATTATTATTATTAAGTGGAACAGGAACTGTTTATACCTTTTTTTTCTCACTGCACTGTAAGCAGTGAAGTAACTAATAAAATTTCCATCTATTTATGCTATGTTCAGCTTTAAATGAGGGTTTATACTTTGAGATATTACATAAGAAATTAAGTTAGACATTTAATTATAATAACTTAAGGATAAAGCTAACCTAACAACAAAATTTCACTGACATTTGTGGGGAAATAAAATCAAAACAGAAAAGCCTGTTTAGCAGTCACTCAGATATGTTAGAGTATACTCAAAGCCATGAATGATGAAATCACAATTAAAAGACATTGAGATAATGCAACTATGGGATTTAATTTAGCCAGAACTTAATTTTCTTTTAATTATTGAAATGAGTAATTGGATTTCTGATATGATTATGTGTTTTTTTATGAAAATACATCCTCCAACATGCTAGTGCTGCATTATCTTTAGGGAATGTAAGAGAAGGATTCATAGCAATGTTCAGTAAATGCAGATTATGCCATTATTCAACAATAGTCTTTAAGAAGATTGAGAAATATAATAGTACTGAGAAGCAGTAATGAAAAAGTTATACTCACGGAGTACCTAGAGAAGATGTATCACAATGATTCACCAGGAAGCATAGGGGAGAGGGGGCAGGGGAGAAGAATTTATTTTTAAAAACCATACATTAATTAGGAGATGTTCTTAAATGTCAAGCTTCATATTACTTCAATTTAATACATTTTAAATAATTTCCTTCCAAGATAAATTGATAGGAATTATTTTTTTTTTTGAGGCATTGATAGACATTACAATAAGTAAGTAGTATTAGTATCATTTCCACTTTACTATTTATACTGTACATCTTACTCCTTACAGAATCAGAGAATCTTAGGGGTTGGAAGAAACCTCAAAAGATCATCTAGTCCAACCCCCCCACAAGAGCAGGATCACCTAGAGCACATCACACAGGAACGTGTCCAGGCAAGTTTTGAATGTCTCCAGTGAAGGAGACTCCACAACCTCTCTGGGCAGCCTGTTCCAGTGCTCTGTCACTCTCACAGGAAAGTTTCTTTCTGATGTTTACATGTAATCTCCTATGTTCCAGTTTGCATCCATTGCCCCTTATCCTATCACTGGACATCACTGAGAAGAACCTGGCTCCATCTGCCTGACACTCGCCCTTAATGTATTTGGAAAAATTAATGAGGTCACTCCTCAGTCTCCTCTTCTCCAAGCTGAAGAGAACCAGCTCCCTCAGTCTCTCCTCATAAGGGAGATGTTCCACTCCATCATCTTTGTGGCTCTGTGCTGGACTCTTTCAAGCAGTTCCCTGTTCTTCTTGAACTGAGGGGCCCAGAACTGGACACAATATTCCAGATGTGGCCTCACCAAGGCAGAATTGAGGGGGAGGAGAACCTCCCTTGACCTACTAACCACCCCCTTTCTAATGAAATGGATCCAGGATTCCAGGATGCCATTGGTCTTCTTAGCCACAAGGGCACATTGCTGGCTCATGGTCATCCTCCTGTCCACCAGGACCCCAGGTCCCTTTCACCTACACGGCTCTCCAGCAGGTCAGCCCCCAACCTGTACTGGTACATGGGGTTGTTCTTTCCCAGATACAAAACTCTATGCTTGCCCTTGTTGAATTTCATCATGTTTCTCCCCGCCCAACTCTCCAGCCTATCTAAGTCTCTCTGAATGGCAGCACAGCCTTCTGGTGTGTCAGCCACTCCTCTCAGCTTAGTGTCATCAGCAAACTTGCTGAGGGCACACTCTGTTTTCTCATCCAGGTCATTGATGAAAATATTGAATAGTACTGGTCCCCGTACTGACCCCTGAGGGACTCCACTAGTCACAGACCTCCAACTCGATTCTGTCCCATTGACCACAACTGTCTGACTTCTTCCTTTCAACCAACCCATCATCAATTACAGAGCTATCATTTACAGTGTGGGAACAATAAGTTAAAAACGGTAAAGAACCAGGAAATTGCTTGAAAATTAAGTTTCTGTTAGACTTTAAACCAACAACAACAAACAAAGAGATAAAACCCCCTAAAAATCCCCACAAATCCACAACAAAACAAAACTCCCCCAAAGGGAATATATAATCTCTTTAGATGATGACTAAAGCTATTTGGTCCATAGCTAGCCAATCATCAATTTCAAAATATTAGCTTACAGTATGTTAAAAATAGTAAAGTATTCAGAAATTGCTTGAAATAACATTTTTATGAAGAAAGTATTATATTTCACAAAATAATGAATTTTGGTTCATTGAACAGAGGATGTTAAAATATATAGTCAGGAGATAAAATATCTGATTTATGTGTAACATAAGCAGGTCTGGGAAAACCTGAAACAAAAAATAAAATAATCGTATCCTCTAAGTAAATCTCCCAGGTGGTGGCTTTGACTAAATTATATGGATCAGAAAGAAATACTGTAAATAAAGAACTGCGTATAAATATTTATTGTACCACAAATGTGAGTCAAGTGACAACAAAATAGAACTAAATATTTCTGGATTTTTGGTAATTATTTGAAAAGAATTTTTTTTACTTCAAAGCTATTATTAGAATTGATAGAGTTTGGACTAGTCACAAAAATACACAACTTCTTGCTGCTGCTGTTCTGTCTAGATGAGTTATGTAAAACACCAGAATAGCACTTCTGATAAATATTTGAGATGAAATATAGTCCTTTATATGATTACATGTCCTTGTTCTACTTGGACATCCAAATGTTCATACAGGGAAAGCAGAAAAAGCTTTTGAACCTGGCCAGCAGATCATGTCTGATTCATATCTATGTAGGAAGGAATGTTTGAAGATTTTATTTCTATCTTTCAATTAGTTGTGTATGGTAAAAAAAAATTACAGAAAATTTCAACTTAATTTATTCATTATAAAGCTATGGATGCCAGCAACGCTGCATTTAGCAATACCTGTGAACTATGGAAGGGTTTTAAAAGCTAAGTACATGGAATAGATAGAAGGGCATTTTATTCTGAATGACAGCAGAAATTTATATGAGACATCAAATTATCATCATAAAGAACAGTAGTACTTTTGTCATAAATACTTTTAAAAATAACTCTAGCAAGTGTCCTTTATTTAATAGCTCTGCACTATTCATCTTCCCTGCAGTGAGTGAGTGATGACCCTTGCAACTGTAGTAATTAAGCTTTTCAGTTGCACAAAGGGCCTCTGACAGTCTCAAAAGGAGAATTACAAATTAGAACTCTGACAGCCAAGCCCTCTGAAAGGAAGAGTCTATTTCCCCTTGGCTTTTTAACTCCAATTCAATCTTGACATATATAGTTAGGTGTGAAAAAAAGGAAAAAGTTTCACAAAATAGATAATGGATTTTAGGCTAGTAATATATCTGGATGTGCATTTTCTATTACTCTAGTCATAGTGACATAAATGTAACATTATACCCTACAAAGCCATTAGTGGGAGAAGGGGTGATTGAATATTTGTTATATGACAATAATGCAATGAAAATGAAGTAGAAAGGCATGAACAAGACCATTGGTTGGATGGCAACCTAATGAAAGATTCTTTTAGCGCTGATCACAAGGTACCACACTGGACTCTTCCCTGTCAACCTGTACTTAAACCATATCAAGTTCTATTGTGTGCAGAAAAGTGGTTTGCAAAAAGACTTATAAAACTAGTATTTACCATACTAGTAGAGATGCCATAACATTTCTTCCAAGGTATAGCATAGGTGAAATCACACCTGTACCCACTCACCTTTCAGCCTTCTGCTGAGAGGTTCTCAGCTGACCATTACATATCCATTCAAGACTTCTTAAGCTGTAAGTTTTAATGCCTGAATTAGAACCTCAGTGCTGTGATAAAAATACAAACTTTTTGAGGCATGGTTTGTATCAGAGATCTACCATAGAGCTTTACTTATTTCCCCACAATCCTATCCTACCTTACCATTTTACTCTCCATTTGCTAGCTATTTTTAAAACAACATGCATTAAAAGAAACAATTAAATTCAACTTTGCTTAAAACCTCCTAGGTGAAGTCTACCCACAACTGCCTTATTAAGCTAAGTTACAGTAATACGCAGTTAACTAATAATTAGATAATTACTTTTGCCGAGGTGAAATTATAATTAATGAAGTTTAAATTAAAGTACTGACCTTGAGGGATAATAAACCATGCTAATTGAAATTAGAAGTTAATATATGACACATTTTGAAAACACTGAAGGCATTAAAGAGTTATGAGTCTTGTCCTTTCCTCAGTGACAGGCACTTGGTTCACCATTTTTTTGCCTTTGAGGAATGGAGAAATGTATTTTCATAGATTCATACGTAGAAATTTAAAAAGTGATTGGGGAAAGTGAATTAATTTAATCTATTTCTTAGTTCATACTGAAAAGGACCAGAAATGTTCATTCTGTCTTGCATCTGAGTTATGACATTCTATGGATAAAAGACAGCACTGAATAATGTACAGTGGCTTCAAAAGATGTTCTTTCTAGATTTGAGACAGAACAATTATTTACATAACTTTTTCTCAGTGACTTTCATGCTCTTACCAAGGTCAACATGACCACCATGACCCACATTAAAACTGTCAATTAATTAAAAGACTAGAAATTTAAAAATGTATTATAACCCAAAATTAATTGCATGTATGTTCAGATGTGATTTTCCTTCTGTATGTGTAAAGTGCACAAAAAGATCATGGCCAGCAGGTCAAGGGAGGTGATTCTTCCCCTCTACTCCCCATGTGTGAGATACCACCTGCAGTACTGTGTCCAGTTCTGGAGCTCCCAACACAAGAAGAACATGGAGCTATTGCCGCAAGCCCGGAGGAGGGCCAGGAAGATGATCTGGGGGCTGGAGCACCTCTCCTATGAAGACAGACTGAGAAAGTTGGGGTTGTTCAGCCTGTAAAAAAGAAGGCTCCAGAGAAACCTTATAGCAGTCTTCCAGTACCTGAAGGGGCTTACAGGAAAGCTGGGGAGGGTCTATTTACAAGGGCATGTAGTAATAAGATGAGAGGTAATGGTTTTAAACTGGAAGAGACCAGATTTCGATTAGACATTAAGAAAAAAACCTGCAGTACGAGGGTGGTGAGACTCTGGAACAGGTTGCCCATGGAAGTTGTAGATGCCTCATACCTGGAAGTGTTTAAGACCAGGTTGGATGGGCCTTGGAGCAGATTGATCTGATGGGAGCTGTTCCTGCCCATAGTGGGGGGTTGGAACTAGGTGATCTTTAAGGTCCCTTCCAACCAAAACCATTCTATGATTCTGTGATTGAAGATCCTCTTCAATGTGTTGATAGTATGCTATAGCAGTATTTGAATTTAGTTGTGGTAGTGGGTTGTTTAATAAGGACTTTTAGGTTTTGTTTTGTGAGAAATATTATGAATCCTTTTTTCAGTTCTGCCTGAGGTCAAGGATAGGTTCAGTGACTGATTGATACTGTGAAAATCTATGATAATAAAAACCAGTATGAGAGATGTTTTTATTTTTCTCCTTAGCTGTATATTTTTAAAAATATATCCTGGAGTGATATTGCAAAGCTTCCTCTAATTTAAAATAACATTAATCCACCTATTACAGAAAAGTGTCTTATGAATATTTGGGATGAGAATCCACAGAATGCCTGTAATACAAGTATATTTTTATTTATTATGAAAGAGTTTTCCAGGAGCATGCACCGTGCGATACCACCCCTCAGCTCACCTGGAGAAGTAGTTTGTTATGTGAATAGTTCCACTGATTTAAATGTAACTCTATAATATTTTTTAATTTTTTTTTTTAATTTTTTTTAAAGAAAATAATACAATCCAGGTCCCCCGTCGTTGTACAACATAATACAGCCACTGGATTTAGGAGAATCACACTGATTTTGAACAGATAAAGATCTGGCACATAAATTATGCAAAAATGCTATTTTAGTACATGGAAAAGTCAGTAGGGCTGTTTGGAAAGTAAAGATCATCTGGAAATTTTGGAACTGCTCCTATAAAGCTCAAGCATAATAATTATTATTGATGGTATGTTGCCTCTCTAATTCCAACAGTGAATGAAGATGTCAGAATAATATCTAAGAATAGATGCTTTGGGATTAAATTCCTTATGTGTGAAACACTGTCCTTCAATTCTGATGAAGGCTTTTTGCCAGTGCTTTACTAAGTAGTGATGGAGGGAGACAAAAATAGCCTCTGCAAGATATACTGAGAGGCCAGCCTGACAGAATAAATCTCATTTGTTTGTGTCCCAGCCTCACATGTACATTGCCAAGCTTTTATATTCTTGGCAGCATAGATTGTGGGTTCTGAACACATATCCTCTTTCCACCTATTTATAATGCAACCAGAAAGGCATCTTGGAAGAGCAGTCACCTTCACTTTGAAGAAAATTGTTTAGACTAGAAGGATAGTCAGTTGGAATGTGCCCTTAAGCAATATTACAGCACTGCATCCTGTGTTTAAGTGCTGCCATCTTTCAAATAAAGCACCTACTACTATTCAGATAAAGAACAACGGAACATCCTCCTCTTTATATTGTCTTTGTCCTGCTCCAGTTTTGATTCTGACCTTCTCAGGAAGACAGGAGAGGGAAACTTGAGTCTAGGGCACTGTTTTTCAGTCTCTGTTGAAATGAAAGATGTAAATGTTGATTCAGAAGGTGCTGTGGATCTTAGCAAACACTTTGCCTCCAAGAGACAGAAAGAAATAGAAAATATTTTATCCAGAAAATAAAAATTGTGTACTTCAGTTGCAGAAATGTTGAAGTCCCTTTAAGTTCTTATTTGAAAGCAAACTAGCCTTTGCTTTTATTTCATGGATATATTTCTGGTCAGCACTCAATTGCTGAAATGCTTGTTCTTGGTTAAATAAAACATCAGCATAATTACTTTAGTTCTTCTTCTTTAGAAAAACAGGTTACTTAAGTTATCCATACATTTCAAGGGCTGATTTCAAGAATTTTTTTCAATTGTAAATTTTGATGCAACCCTATAAACACATACTGTGGTGTGGTCAACCTTGGCTGGATGCCAGGTGTCCACCAAGCTTATCTGTCCCTCCCCTCCTCAGCAGGACAGGAGGTGAGAAAGTAAATGGGGATAAAAATTTGTGGGTCAAGATAAAGGCAATTTACTAAAGCAAAAGCAAAGGCCACATGTAGAAGCAAAGGAAAGCAAGAAATATACTCTCTAATTCTCATAAGCAGGCAATGTCCAGCCACTACCCATGAAGTAGCACTTTAGTACACTCAGCAGCTGCTCCAGAAGACAAGTGCTGCAAATAATGAATGCTCCCCTCCTTCTCTTGGCCGTTGTTGCTGAGCATGACATCACATGGTAAGGAATATGCCTTTTATTGGTTTGGGTCAGCTGTCCTGGTTATATCCCCTCCCAAGAACTTGCCCAACCACAACCTAATGGGAGGGGGTTGGAGGGGAGAATTTTTGGCAGTGAGCCTTGATGCTGTGTGAGCACTGTGCAGTAGTAGCCAAAACGCTGGTGTATTATCAACACCTTTGTAATTACTGATACAAAGTGCAGCACTATGAGGGGTGCTATGGGGAAAATTAAGTCCATCTCAGAGAGACCAAATCCATGCATTTATTTTCCATTTACTGACTTTACTAAAGCAGTATGTCACAGTTTACACCCAGCTGGTAACAAAGAACCATGCAGCCACTCATTCACTCCTGAGATGGGGAAGAGAAAATGTTACAAAAGTCTTGTGGGTTGAGACAAGGATAAGGAGGGTTCACTCACCAATTGTGTTCCTGGGTAAACTTGGCTTGGGGAAAATAAATCAATTTAATTTGTCACCAATAAAATCAGAGCAGGACAAAAGAGAAGAAAAACCAGATTACAAAAATATCTTCCCTCCCTTCTTTGCAGACCCTAATTACTTTGCTCCCAATTTCTCTACCTCCTCTCTGCTAGCAGTGCAGGGGGACGGGGAATTGGTGCTACAGTTAGTTCATCACATGTTTTCTCCCTCTCCTTCCTCCTCAGGGAATAGGACTCCTCACACTTTCCTGCTCTAGCTTGGGGTCCCTCCATGGGAGAGGGTCCTCCGCCAACTCCTGTGACATGAGTCTTTCCCTCCAGGTACAGTACCTCAGGAAGAGACTGGTCCAGAATGGGCTGCCCACGGAGTCATAGTCTTCTTCAGGTGTAACACCTCACCTGGGCCCTTCATGGCTTCATGTCTGCATCTGCTCCACCATGCTTTTCATGGGCTGCAGAAGACAGCTGCAGTCTCACCCATCCCCTCCTCCCTCATTGACTTTGTTATCAGCATAGGTGTTGCTCTTACTCTTCCTCTCCCCTCTTGTACATGTCTTTTTGCAGTCAAAAGTGTTAACTGCAGAGGCACATCCACTGTTGCTGATGGACTTGGCCTTGGCCAGTGGCAGGGTTAGATTTTGGAACTGAGGAGCTTCCAGCAGCTTCTCACTGGATCCACCCCTGTGGCCCCTCCCCCCCAGCCAAAGCTCCAACACACAGACTCAACAAATAGCATTTCTGCACTTATCTAAGCATCACCTTTATGAAAGATGAAATATATACATATATGCATATAGACATATGTGTATGACTTAGCATTTTGAGGAAAGGAATCTGTTACCTGTTCTTGGAGTGCCGTACCTAACTGCAATTGAGCCAGAGCAATTTTAGAATACTCTGGGGAATGTTTGCTTTTGGCTCAGTTTTGCAGAGAGCTGTGTGAATTGCTGAGCATCTATAACATTCATTGCCTTCACTGGCTTTCACCAAGAGCCATCAGGTATCTGCGAGGATTCGGTCCTATGCACAAGGACATTTAGATGACTATGTCAACTCAAAATGAATGATTGAGTCATGTTATATTCATTAGTGTCAGCTGTAAAGCAAAGCATTTGGGTAATCATGTCAAAAAAACCCTCAACCCCCTATTATGTTACATACGCAAAGCAAGATTGAATTTTTAGTATCACCTGGTTTTCATGGACTGAAGATCCTCCTAATTACAAACTCTGTATTAATCTATATTAATATATTCACACTGGATTACTGTGATTAGTGTTTGTATATATATAACACAAATATGGAAACACATGCCATGTGCAAAAATAGGCAGTGAGATGAAAAGTGTAGAAGCTGCAGTTCTGTACAAATGACTCTGATCACTTAATGACTCATAATGACTCACTGAGAATCTGCAGCATAAAGTAATGAAGTACAGCTTGTTGACAGCCACCCACATGTGACAGCCTGTACAATAATCCAATGATACAGCAATGATATTTTGTTATAAGACTTTAAAAACTTTTGACTGAGTCAAAGTGAAGTTTGGACATATGACAGAAAATCCAACTTGCGAGTGCCTGTTCCTTTAAGAGATCCATCTTAATTAAAAATGAAACATGAGCATGTAGTTTCTTCTGGAAATGGGCTTGTGTTTTGATGCCTCCTGGGCAATTGGCCACATGAGAAAACTTGCACATTATTTGCTACAGCTCAGTACATGTTTACATCTCCATTTTCTTGCAGAACCCTTGTGATAAATTTTCATACGGTCAATGACCTCAGAGCCAAGAGTGAATGGAAACTGTACTATAAAAGGATGATCCCATGTCCTCTGTGTATTTTTCATTTTTGCCTATAAACAAGATGCCTAATTTGCAGTTCTATCCAACTTTGGGGAAGTGATAAAACAAGGAGAATATGTTCTCACGACACACAATGAGATATAATGTTTTCTTTTCCTAGTTCAGTAACAGCAAGCAAGTACTACTGATACAAAGACCACCATCCTTCAAATTTGTATTTTTAGGGAATTCTTTCAGAATATTCTTGTAAATAAAATGCAAGCAGTATAATGAATTAAAGCTCAAACGTATGTATGTATAAAGCTGTTTATTTAGAAAGAGTCAACTTAGTATTTTTAAATAACTATGCCCTCTTCCAGTTTCCTTCTTATTTGCTTAGCACTCATAAGCAATTTCAGGTATTTGAGTACAGACAGAAATGGAAGGGGCAAATCAGAGGAACATGAGTTCAAAAGCCTTCTTTCCTGAAGCTTCCATTACACCCCCATATCCTTCCACCAGTTCTCATCCCAGACTATAAACCTCAAGTTCATATCAAGTCTGCTCTTAATGTCACACCTCTTTTTATGCATGTAACTTTCCTTATTGGATTTGGACTTTTTTTTTTTTTTTCTTTATAAAAATAGAGAATTTTAATAGAACGAAATCCAGATATAGCCATCAAATAAATGTGTTTTGAAGATGACTGTAACTGAGGTTTATATCTCAAGTGTTCCAAACATTTTTCAGAAAGCACTCATCTCATAGAAAAAATGAGAACTGAAAACTGTACATAGAATAACCATCCTTCAATTACATCCACATAAGGATTATGACATAATAAAAGCTAGTCATTCCATAAGAAATGTATTGATCTTGCAGGCACTATGAAAGGCTACTTTTTAGGATAAAAGTATAGCACTTCTCAGAGCAAATATACTTTGTTAGCAGAATATTCTGTCCTTTTGTCCTATACATGACTGAATAAAAATTCAGAAGGTATAAGGCTGAAATATTTTTTATTATTAAATTCTCCTTTTCACTGAACAAAAATGTGATTTGCTGTCTAGTGAATTGGACTGTGAAGAAGTACAGAATGATGGTTAGAGATTAAAAATCACCCGTGCATACTCTGTTCAAGTGTTCTTATAATCATTTAAATATGAAGTATGAAGCAGAATGAAACATGAAGCAGGTCTAATTGACATGGATTTTAGTAGGAACTTTGTGCTAGCAGGTGGCTGAAGTTTCATCCATAACCAAAAGTATAATTTAATTGGCACAAAATGGAGTCAGAACATACTGTACCTAGAGCTCAGAATGATAATGTAATAAGAGAACAAACATAACTCATATATTTTTTTTAATAGGAAAACTTTTAACATCAAACAGTATTGCATTAGCAAAAAACTCTAATTCTGTGTTGCTCTTGAATACATGTTGCTGCTGTGTTGTATCTTGAAGAAGCTGCAGGCAGTATTTTATGAAGTTAATAAAATGGGAAAAGCATACATGCATGTTCTTTTGCAAATGCACCCAAAATACTGTATCTACTCAGTAAAAAACTTAATATAATTGCAGAACAATGTCCACAGTATAGTTACATCTGTCTTTTGCACTCACCATTTTAGTTTATAGGTTGATAGCACTTGCTTGTTTATGTAACACTATAATATTAATTAAAAAAATCTGAACAAACCATATTGAAGTTTTTGCATAAAAGGTACTAGGTTACCTGTGGAGGACAGTCAGATGCTGTGGCTTTCTGCAATTATACAATATCATGATGCATTATTCTTTTGCAATAGGCTTCACTATTAACAGTAGAAATTATTTTCCTTCTGTAGTATCATTCTTATATGCTTCTGATTTGTTCAGGTCTACCAACAGGAAGATTTCCAGTCCTGTCTGACAAAGGACAAGGAGGACCTTGGAAACTACAGGCCAGTCAATCTAACTTCAGTGCCCCGTAAAATTATGGAAAAGATTACTCTGGGAGGTACTGAAAAACACCTGGAGGACAACACAGTCATCGGCTACAGCCAGCATGGCTTCATGAGTGGAAAGTCCTGCTTGTAAAACTAAAATTCTTTTTATAACAAGGTAACCCACCTAGTTGATAAAGGGAAGCCAGTGGGTATAATATTTCTGGACTTCAGCAAAGCTTTTGATACTGTCTTTCACAGTTTCCTCTTGGACAAAATGTCCAGCATACAGCTGGACAAGCGTACTATAGGATGGGGGAACAACTGGCTCACAGGTTGAGCACTAAGAGTGACAGTGAATGAGGTAACATCTGGCTGGTGACCAGTGGTGACTAGTGGGGTCCTGCAGGGTTCCATCTTATGCCCATTTCAAGAAGCGTTTGGGTGATGCTTGCAGGCACATGGTGTGATTCTTGGGGTGCCCTACACAAGGACTGGAGTGGGACTCAATCATCCTGATGCATCCCTTCTAATTCAGCATATTCTATGATTCCACTGGAGAAAGCTCTAACATTTTCTGTAGCAGTTTCACAGCATGAGAAGGTAATGATTGCCATACTGATGTATTTGCTATGTAATAAATATCCTGACAACTCTGGGATGAAGATGCTATTTTGACTCTCTCATCATGTCTCTCTCCCATCTAGAAAAAAAATCTCTACATTCTTCTGTCTCAACATTATTTTCGTTTTCTGCTCTATTTTGATATCAGCAGGACATGTACTAACTGAAAACTTCTACTAAACATATATCCATACAGAGGCATGAAGGACATAAAATGTTGGTGGATCATTGCTTTTGTCATCTATCAGTTGCCCATGCAAATACAGCCTTTATATGGAGAGGATTGCTTTAAACTCTCCTGGCCAAATTCAAACTGATCTTCACAGGTCACCAAATGTCCCTAAAATATTTCAGATTTCTAGCAGTAACCACACAGCTCATATGCTACAACACTTAAAAAAACAGGATGCAAACATTATGTTGTACTGCAAGTAATGTATTTTATTTACATTCTACAGTTTTGTAAATGGTTGAACCATTTTTATGGAAACATTTCAAGGACATCAGTTATGCCTGGTTAGATGACAAATTCAACACAAATTGCTCTGAAAAAGACTTCTGATTTCTCAGCTCTTAAAGTAACCATTTAAACGGAAAGCTATTTGGACAGTCAAATGTGGGTAGAATTCTAGATTGCATATGGAAAAGGATTTTTATTATTTTTTCTGACTTGTGCAAATAGAAGCTGCTTGTTCTCATAGCACAGAGCAGGCAGGAAGCAAACGTGACTTGTATCAGCTGTAAGAAGCAGCTAATTACCTATATCAGTACTGCAGCTGTTGTTCCTTGCTAAGGATGAGTAATGGTGTACCTCCCTTTATACAGAAGTCCTTTCCATACTATTTCATGCACAATTACAACCCTCTATTACTACCAAAATGTCTGGGGGGAAGAAAACAAAACAAAAATAAAAAAACAAAAAGAACACCACCACCACTAACAAAAAAAAAAACCAACAACAACACAAAAAAACCACAAAACCCAAAACACCCACAAAAAACACAAATCAAATTGTTTTCTTGAAATTATCTGAATAAGTACCAAACATTACTGTCTGTCCAGCAGAAACAAAATCGAGGGTCAAAAAATATTCAAGAACAGGTAGTCAGTAACAAGCCCTGCAAGTATTTGTCACTGTAATTATTTCTAAGTAATGCATTTTTTTCAAGAAATGAAAGATGTATTTATTTAAAAGCATTCCTCTTTACTAGAACTGCCTCATATTTTTCCTTTTGTGCTCTTAAATGCCACACTGAGATTCCACTACCTCAGAAATACTCGGTTACTGAGAAGTCTTTCACCTTTCATAGCATTCAACTCTTAAATATTTATTCTAATGGAAAATTTCCATTTTATATAAATAGATGGAATTATGTTTTAGATATGCAAACTATATTTTGATGTTTTCCAAGTCATTGTTGACGTGCTCTCTGAGAGCTACCTGAAACATGTATGCACTAGCAGTGATGAAGGACCCAAGGCAGCACAAACAGAAAATTCCCTAGACATCTTTTATGGTCTGTGACGTGGATGAAGTACTAAAGAGTCATTTGCACTAACCTTACTGGAACTACTTGAGAGTTATGATAAAAACACATTAAATGTTAAAATGTAATACAAATAATCTCAGCCTAGACAATTAAGCAAAGATAGATGGTAGGCTATCTGTCCTTGGAAGAGAGACAGATATTTAGCTCTATTATTTTATTTTAAAGATAAATAAGATTAATACTGGACATGTAGCATAGATCAGAAGATGAATTTACTTTACTTCTGTGTGGTTTCTTTTCCAAATTGTAAGCACAATAAGGAAGAGATACTTTTTGCTAAAAAAATTCAGTGGTGCTGAAGACATTTAATCTGAATACTGGCAGCAAAAAAGTAATGTCAAATTAATATAGAAATTAATTTTATTCAGTGGTCGTTGAGGAGAATATATTAAGTACTCACATATTTTCTTAAAAACAATATCATGCTTCATATTTTATTTTGGTAGTGGCTGTAGTTAAATGTTGGTTATTAGAATAATTCTGAAGTAAATAATTAGATTTAGTCTACTGAAGAGTTCTCTAACCTCTAATGGCTGCATCTACCTACTGGCTAGTTCTCTGTTATCTTCAAAGGAGATTCAAACAACTGACTCACCAAGATGCCTAGGCTGCTGACATCTAAGTTTGTGTTTCCTATTTATGAATTACCCGTATAAAAAAACCTAAGGTGCAGATGGCTCAAAATCACTGGTCCAGAAGCAGTGATATTTTCTGTGATTGACCTTAAAGTTGGTAAAACTGATTTTTAAGGTTTATATAGGGGAATAATCCTTAAGCTTCAGCATCCACTGCTATTGAAACTGATGGATAACACAAAATGAAGATTATTGGCATGCATAAAAGGTTCAGCATTGGCCTTTATTTGCAGATTTTGGTGAATTCCTCATGACCTTGAATACTACCCTTTATATGTCCTAATTTGCCTTCAAAAAGTCCATTAATCTTCCTGGATTAGATCTTTACTAGATTAATCTTTAATTTATTCTGACATTTTCCTGTGTAAATCCAAGGAGGTCACAGAACTGACAACTGTGATAAAAAATATGAGGACACATGAGACAGTTTAAGGATAAAAATAGAACAAATTTTCCCATTGCATTGCTCAGAATACTTATGCACTATTAAGTTTTGTAGTTGTGAAAAATGTGGAGAAATACTTGGTTGGAATCGACTGTCTTCAGACATGATGTTAAACAAGCAACAAATGAAACTACTGTCATGCAGTACAAACAAACATTGTAACTACTGCAAACAGTTCTTTCTATACTTTTGTGTTTGTTGTTTTTTTGTGTTTTGTTTTTTTTTTAAGTAGGTTGATTTTGACACATATTTTTATACAGTGGCAACAACCATTAATGGCACCTTAATGAAGTCTCAGAAGAGATACTATCAACTTCTTCCAGTCTTCCATATACCACACTACTGGTGAAACAAACCTATTAAATGTTATGAATTTCATTACACATAGTACTGCTGGTTGAAGAGCAAGTTTTTTTCTCTGCCTCAAAATCTGTGAAGTTCTGTTGAAGCGGTAAGACATGAGATTTTCACCAATAGCTGCTGTTACCTTAGTTTTGCTCTGCCTCTTAGTCAAATTGGTAACTATTTAACTCTTCTAATGTGAAACTACAATAGTGTCAGGTTTAGTATTTTTTCACTGGGTAAGAGTTTCTTCTTCACTTCTTCATGAAACACAGCATGAGACCTATAAAAAGCCCAGTAAATACACCATTAGTTTTGAAGATCGCAACATCAAGATTAGAAACAAAAGTTATGATAGTCTTCTGTTAACTGTTTTATCAGGAACTTAGAATGTACCTATCAGGCAAAAATAAATAAATAAATAAAATCCACAGTCAAACAAAACCACTAATACCAGCACATAGTTTTATTGTATGGAAATTGTTATTATAATTATTGTGATCTATGACTGAAAAAAAAAACACAAAAACATTCTGTAGAACATGTGAAATACAGACATCCTAGTTGTACCAGCTGTCTACTAGCATGTATGCTGCTGAATAGATATCCAGAGAGCTGCCCCTTGCTCCCAAGCTTAGTTCTACAGTATTAATCATACCTGTATTTTTCCGGGAAGACATCCAATGGCAGAGTGGTTGCATCTGCATTACATAGAGCATGGCTTTAGGTCCCCTCCAGCCTACATGCATTGCCTTCATAGCCCTAGGACCTAATTCTTTTCCTTACATCACCATATTAAGACTTCTTCCCTATAAAATTTTCTCAAATGCTGTGAGGAATAAATTTTAATTAAGTGAAATAGTGTTTTTACAGCATTGCATTGAAGATCTATTTAGTTTGTCTCGTAGTGTGATGTGAGAGCATTATGGGGATGATACAGATAAGAGTGTAAGTTTATCTACAGTGGGCAGAAGTCAGTATGATGTAACCTTACAGTTTTCCTTTTGTAAGTAGCTTCTGGTGTGAGCTATCCAGCAAAATTGTGTTCAAGTTTGTCTTAGAGGGAACTACAAGTTTCTCTGAGAAGAGAGCTTGTAAGTAAATTTAAACAGTATGGATTATCAAGAGAAAAGATCCAGGCAACCTAATTTTTTTCACAATCTGTACTGCCATGTTGTCTTTCTTCAAGCAGAAAGGTTTCTACCACAACTCTTAATGGGGTTAAGAGTTGATAGAACTGGGCTAACAGAGTTTAGGAAAAATGCAACACAAGTTAAAAAGATGTTTACAGTTTTCATATGCATTGTAAGTTTTCAACCAAAGAAGATAATAATAAACTGGGTGGCAATAAATGTTGAGATTAGACTAAAAAAAAAAAAGAAAAAAAAAAAGAAAAAAGGATATAATAAAGTATTGAATAAAATTGGTTACTTGTATACTGTTCTAATAACATGCTTAAGGGAGTGGCCTCTGTTTCCCTTCTAGTAGACACACAGAGGACCATGTATTTATCTTATCTAGCATTATGTAGCAGTCTAGATTTGTCCACATGACACACTGCTCAGAGTACAATCCATTTCAGTACAACCAAGTTGTTTGTACATGTTTGTCCAGAGATCCATCAGGCGACTGCACACATCATCCTTGTTTGCTGCTGCTCATTGCAATACTATGGAAGATTTCACCAAGGGTCTTAATGTTTTGGAGGAGTGTGATTAAGAAGGAATTGCAGTCCTTCAGTGGGAAGCTGTCCTGCAGAGTCTTCTCAGTGGATAGGAAGAATCAGTTTTTACTTAACCCATTGTCCCTAGGCTCATTTAGGAGTAACTCAGGGTACATTAAAACAGATGCTCCATTAGCCCTTTGAAGCCTTCTTTAACCTGAAACACTTTGCAATACTCAAAAGTGCTGGGTTTTTTTAAATGACATTCTTTCTAATGTGGCCAAGATAATACTAATTCGGTTGTCCTACAGAGAACGATATTTATGTTTCTAAGGCAAGATATCCGAATGCCAGCATACAAGCAAAAAGAGACAAATACCCTGAGAATATTTGTGCTGTTGGTGGACCAGCATGGCCTGAAAGAGGAAGACCTGGCATGATCCAGTGTGCACCTGTTGTGGGAGAGGTCTCTATAGGGAGATAAGTTGTGAATTATAGCCATACAGGCTTTTTTAGGGAAAGCCCTAATTATTTGTCTCTCTTCCTAAGGGAACTGCATTCAAGAAGGAACCTCAGAAATACTCTGAGATTGCACAGAAGATGGAACGACGACCACTACACAGGAGCAAAACTATGACTATTTTAAAATTACGCTTTGTCTACATGGCCGCTGCATTTACATAACTGGAATACATTTTTAATGCATCTTCAGTAAATACCTGCCAAGAACGGTTGTCTTACGGTTGATCCCGACATATGATTGCTGACCTACTGTAAACCTATCTTGCCCTGGTTTTATGATCCTATGATTAAATGTCTAAAGAACCTCAGGGGCAAGAAATTTAAATTTGGATGCAAGTCAGTTTTTCTATACCCAAATAGCTTCAAAAGTAAGGTTGCAGACCACTGTCAAAGCCCACCCAACATGCCAGTATATGCAGCCTTAGACGTAATCAAGCTTTAGGTGCCTGATTTAATGTTTCTGAGTAAAAATTAGGTTTCTCAAGTACTTCAGCACTTGCAGGAGGCAGGACATTGACACTACTTTGGACATTGACTCTTAAACTCTACTTAATTTATACTTCAAACATAAAAGCCTGCTAACAACTTTGCCCCAGCTGTTTAGCAATTGAAGGTTTTGGGGAAATATCCAGAGGCAAAACTGCAGGTACTCTAGCCTGATTTATTTTAATAAGGATTATGAGATGTACTAATAAACTGGAAATACACTCTCATTGAATATTTCTCTTTTATGAGAGGAACATTTGTACAAAGCTTTTTGAGGTAATATGCAATAAGTGAACCTAAGTTACTAAATTAAATAGCCTACTGAGTGTTCAGTCCGCTACAAATTTATTTCAACTTGAAATATGAGGTCATAATATAGAACTTTAAAGACACTTTTAAAGAGTGCTTTTATGTTTAACTTAAACATATTAAACAACAAATTTACCTTCATTAAAATGTTTTCTATTACAGGTAGTGCTTCAAGTAAACAATATGTAACACAAGCTGCCGATAATGTACTTGACCTGGCAGAAAATTCTATGATGTCTGAACACCAAGTTCAGTTCTCATCAAGTAAAAACTTAAAAATGTTCATGGTAAGAAATGTTGAAAGAAACATCCATGGAAAAGATCAGAAAGATATGTTAATAGCAATCCTTTTCCTTTCTCCTAAACTGAAATAGTTTGAAAACATAGTCAGAAGTACTGGTTTTGGCCTATGGATACTAACTGACAAATCTCAACCTAAATTCTGACATAGTTTCAGCTCCTGCAGATTTCTGATTCTTTTAACATGAATGACATGCTTATTTGAGTAATTTAAAATACTAGATTTTTAGAGGACTCCTGTCATTACAAGGCTTCTGGTTTTTTGCAGTTTACTTCCCTTCTAATGAAAGAACACTTTTGTGGAGTCTTCTACTATGTTTTGAGACAATTTTTAATCAAGCTAGCAAATAAACTAATTTGCTCGGATTTCATGGTCTGGTAAAGAGTCATACCATCATGTAGCATAGAATCATCGTCATTGTTACCTTGATTTGTCTGAAAAGTCTGAACTCTCATGCCTTATGGTCTAGTGGGAGGTGTTCCTGCACATGGCAGTGGCATTGAAGCTAGATGATCTGTAAGTTTCTTTCCAACCCAAACCATACTATGTGTTGATTCTCTCTATGCCTTATATTTTCAGTATATGATTGCCTTGTGCAAGAGTTCCTTCTTCTCTTCTTAGATTGTGACAGGTTATTAGTATATTTATACTTCAAACAGGAAAGAAAAACAAGCTTAACCACAGGTTAATCCTTATCCTAGAGTATAGATTCTGTTCTGTCCTCTTCTGACTCCATTAATAGTGAATATTTTCCTTCTGCAGGAATGTAATTTCAAAGATAGAGTGAATTGTCTTGCAAACATTCATGCAAGTAGGATGATTTACCAGCAGGTGATGCCTGAAGGTTAGCATTCAGTGGTACCCAGCATATGAGCTTTCTCCCACCTCAGAATTTTATTTCCAGTGCTGAGTATTTCTTAGTTTCTCTTAATTGGAGGGGCCCCCAATATTCTTTCAACTATTTAATGCTTCAATTATTGTTATTTTTTATTTTCATCAGTGTTTATTCTTCTATCAAATAAAAATAAGAAAAAAAAAGGCTAAATAGACTTCCAATAACTGCATATATACAGAATAAATGGAAGCTTCTGAATTTCAATATAATTTCATATGCATCTTCACTTCCTAGGCTACTAATTAAGCAGTGATCCCACAGCACAGTCAGATCTACAAGGGAGTAAGAATTTCCTGGGTTCAACTTTATTTATGTAGATGTGCTTATTCCTAAATTATGCAATGTCTGTATTGAGGTTATCACAAACCCATTACAAGTTTTAATAAGGAATGTAATGAACTAGACAGAAAAGATTCTTTTAGGGCCTTCTCCTGAATATTTTACTCACATTGAAGTCCAATTTGAAACCAAAATTCCAGAACTTCTTCCTGAATGCCACTTTCCACTATTAGTGTCTATGCATTTTGCAATTATTTCCACTATATTTTACAGGAAACAGTGTGGGGAAAAGAAAGCAAGTGCAAAGGTTTTTAAAGAGCCTTTTTGTTCTTTTAAGCTAGGAGAATTTCTTATAATGGTGGAGCTTTTTCTTTATTGTTTAGATGTTTCAAAAGATGAGAGTCTTTGGGTACTTCCAAGGCTAGTTATAGCGTTCGGTTTCATAGGGGAAAACACAGGAACCCACTAACACTGAAGAATGTTCTACATGGATCTAAAAGTAGATCTGAAACTACGGTATGATGTTTGCCAGTAAAATGTACATGCAGACTAGTAAGAGCCAGAATACAGTGCAAGATTCTGCAGGTCCGGACCAAGAATTAGTGTAATTTACAAGAGATTTCAGTTAGCAGAAAATCAAGAAGTTTCCTAATATTCCCCACAAATGTTTGAGCTATGTATCTTTAATACTTATGAAGAAAAGCAAAAGGAATTAATACACTGAGAGAAAACCTTGACTGCTTCTTGTTGAAATTACTTAACCTATTCCTTTAAGTCAATTCACCTCTTCACTGAAATATGATGTGCAAAAGAGGATTTGTGAGACAAATCTGAGCCATTATTAGGTATGGAAGTAGCACATACGTGAATACAGAAATGCACTGGACACAAGACTTCTCAGGAATATAGACAAAATAAAATTTTGCCATTCCATTATGTTATTGTGTTTGGAACAACAAACTAAAATTCATTGTCAAAATACCTGGTAAATGTAGGGGAAGGATGTGGGGAACAGTCCCTCTTCTTCCCCACTATATAAGACTAAACAACAAATGCCTTTCAAGTCAGCAAAACAGGAGTGTTGCCTTTTCACTGATTCACTCAAGGACAGAATGAGCAGGCCTCTTGCCCTACCAGATAAGTGCATAGTAAAGAAGCAGCACAAGGGTCATAATAAGTGGCAGAAAAATAGACAATAGGTTAAAAACTGCCTCTAACAGAATATGTGCCTGGCCAATGGTGATTGGCTAATTCAGACTGTGGTGCTTCCTGGAACAATGGTCTCTGATCCATAAGAAGAGAGTAGGATCTGCTCTCTGGGGGTCTCTGCTCGCTCTCTCTGCCTGCTTGGGACAAGGCCCCGCTGCAGCACCTGAACCTGCCTCAGCGCCACTGCTGCTGCCCGGAGAAACGGAGAGGGGGGGGCACCGCTTGTGCCCGCTCCCAGGGACCCTGCCTGCCCAGCCTGCACCGAACTGGACTGGAGAAGCCTGCCCAGCCTGCGTCTGCCACAGAGCCACGGGACCAGAGCCCTGCCAGCAGCAGGAAGGGGTCGCCCCGGTTACTGGGACGCAGGCCCCCCTGCAGATCTCCAGCCCAGCCTGCCAGCACATTTCGAGAACTGCGCTACGCAAGGAAGGAGGGTAAATACACACACACACACACACACACTTTAACTTTCTTACTAGGCTCAACTCCTACCCTTTCACTTCATTGATTTACACCTCTCCTTCGGAGTGTGCCTTCATAAACCTTAGTGCCTTTGAATCCCTTTTCCGATACACATATCTAGTTAACCTCTCCTGAACCTTGATCCCTTAGTTTGTATTGTCCCTTAATAAATTGATTAATTGCAAACTAAACATTGGTCTCAGTAATAATTTGTGAGCGTGGTGGGAGGGTACTTTAATCTACCCTCTTAGAAACGAACCCTCAGCGGCCGTTCCTCTGGGAGAGGTGGACGCTCGGGATTTTAACAAAACCCTCCACACTGGGGGGGGAAGTCGCGAAAACATCCTGACAGCCAGTAGCCCTCTGGTACCGGCTCGCGACAAAGGACAAGGAGAAAAATCAAAATACCAAAACTATTTTGGGGAATATGAAAGGGGAAGATGATTTTTTCACTTACATTTCCAAGAATTTTTTTCTCCCTGAGAGTCTACTCTGTCCTATAGCTTTCTTTCTTCTCTAAAGTTGTTACCTATCTTGTTCCTTAGCTTGTCTTCTCTTTACAACCCTTTTAACCTTCAGTTATTTTATTTGTGCATTACTAACATTTGAGTAAGAGGAAGAATATATTCAATATTTTTTAAAAGCAGGATTACTGGGATTGTTGTCCTAGTAAGGCTGAGGAAAAGGTGAAGCATTTATATTTTTTTTGCATATTGAATTATTTTCTATGAAAAATTCAGATTTTTTTTCCCCTATATTCAAAAAAGAACAGGTATACTTTTTTTCTCCATAGGATTTCTTGTCTAGTGAAAGTGAAAAGTAATGTATTTCAATTTTCATTATAATCATTGAGTCCAAAAAAAGATTGTTTATTGATCTAGAAAATTTCCAGGATCAATACATTCACTTTATCTGAGATTCAGAATAAAAATATACATTTATGACAAGTGCATTAGGCATTTCCATGATTGATACATAGCCAACAGAAGAGTCAGTTGTAATTGCCATTTGGAACAGTGAGGACAATTTTGAGATCCACTGCTTATTTGAAGATTTTACTTTTTAACAGTTAAAAAAACCCAGAGTTTTAATATATTCTGAGCACAATCATACTTTTTCTTAGGACAGTTAAATAAGTTGATTATTATCCTATATTTAGTTATGACAAGGACATCTTATTTTTATTATCTTTTAAATTATATTTTTATTATTATCAGAATGGAATCATATGAATCAAAGTATTATGTATTAGTCTCATTACATAGAAAGAGAGAAGTACAGGAAAAGTTACTGAAGAGCAGCTAACATATTCCTTTGTATCTTTTTTTTTGTGATACAAAATGGATAATTGTGCATTAGGGTATGACATCCTCGGGTTTGAATGTCACCAGAATTCTCAAAACTCTCTTCCGTTTCCACTTAAAGCATTCAACAAGTTCAACAAGTGGGGACTCCCAGATAGTTCTAAGTGTTGATGGGCCCAAACTCAGCATTTGTCTAGAAGGTAAGTCAAATCAAGGTAATCAGGTTTTACTTTCTTTCAGGTTTTTTTGGCTTTCTTTCATGTTCTTGGCTTTCCTTCTTCCTTTGCAGACACAATTACTGCTCAAGTGATCTCTTTGTAAAGTGTTAGCAGAACTGTATGAAACTCATTCTTTTTATTACAGACTTCATCAGAATTAATTTTTTATCTGTTAATTTATTGCTGAAGATACTAAGTTCATAAACTGAGTGCCATTTTTAGTTCAGGATTGTCGCAGTTTGACTCAGGTCAGACAACAATGCTCTCGATCCCCTCCCCCTCCCACCCAGGTAAGGAAGGAGAGAGAGAAAAAGAGAGAGACTTGGCTGGATTGAAAACTAAACTACACAGCTTTAATTAAAACACTAATGAATGATACAAGAAAATATATACAATTATATACAGATAGATTCAGGTATGGGCAAAAGCCTCTTGCCTCCCCCCACCCCAGCAACTCCCACAGCACTTCCCTGAACTGGGAAGAGTCCCAAGGAATCCCGGAGCTGCTGCTGGAGAAAGCAGAGAGTTATGGGGGTCA
>NW_009970720.1:4385539-4400524 GCF_000747805.2 Chaetura pelagica
TTACGTAGATATATGGAATGGAATATCTTTGGCCAATTTTGCTGTCTGTCTAACTCAGCCTCCTACGGGGGGGTCACAGATCTCCCCATAGTGTCTGAGCCGGCAGAGTGCAGGTGCGGCCTTGAAGCCTCAGTAGTTAGAAAAACATTCCATTGTCTTATCAGCCTAGCAGAACACACTGTTGCTAGTTACAAGAAAGCTTACTGAAGGAAAAAAAAATCAGTAAAAAGAAAAATTGGCTTCATCCTGGCTCAAACTAGGACAAGGATTTAAAGACACAGGAAAGTCCCAGAAAATTCAGATAAAACTAGTACGTGTTGCCTGCTATTACAGGGAAACCATTTAAACCTACCCTGAAATTACTGTTCGAGAGGAATTTAAAGTTGCTATTTACACAGTCTTAAGAGTTTTGTCCCCATCAAGAATTTTTTCTCAGCGAGACTTTTCTTATAATTCTACTGGCGATAAGCTCAAAAATTTGGGTTCATCTCTGATGCACTTCTATGTATTTTGCAGAAAGGCAAACATTATATCATGATTTATTTTAAACTGGAAGTTTTACAGTCAGAAAACTTCAGTCTCTATGTTAAAAAAAGAAAACAACCAAAGCTAAACAAAGTCAGATGAAAACATTAGTCACTTGATAGAGGTACCAAATTTATTCTTAGTTTTTAGAATTCCCAAAGCATATGGAAATTAATTTGCTTTCTGAGTTTTCAGTAATTGCATAAGATGTGGTAGAAGACAACTATAGTTTAAGATGGCAATGTTGACACATTGGGACTTCTACTCACGAAAAAGATGTTTTGGTTTGATAGGAGTCACAGCTTTAGCACTTTTTAGTTTGTGGGAGTCTTGACACACTACACAGTACTGTATTTCCTATTCTGTTGTATTAGGGTTGTAGTATTGGTGCTGGTATATGTATACCACCACCTACAATTTTATTTAACTCAAGAGGAAAATAGTGCCTCAAATGACACTAAAACTCAAATAGGGCAGGATACCACTGTCTGCTGTTGGTTGGTAGCAAATACTATTCTAATTTGTCACTGAAAATACCTAATAAACCACCAAGAAACTTGAAGGTAAGAAAACTAAACCAGAGCAAAAAATCCCAGAGAGGCATGGAGTAGAATTCAGAAGTACTTTTCTGATTTGCAAATACATCTATGGAAACAGGTCACGTGATATTAAGCTGAAAACAAATACAGATTGCTTCAGCTGTGGTTCTGTCTGTTTTTTTTTTTTCTTTCTTTTTTTTTTTTTTTCTTTTTTAATATAGCATTGTAAAAGTGCCAAAAATTAGCCTAGCCATCTCCAGAAATGACAGGAACAGTGTGAAAGAAATTAGAAGGGGGAGCGAAAGGAAGTCAAAGGAATGAAATCTAATCAGATCTTCTTGCACTGAAGGTAGATTAAGTCTGTGTTTTGGTTTTGTGATGGTGCCAATTTCTGGAAATGACCAGTTAAACATGATTTCCTGCTGGATTTGATGTTGCTGTGCTTCTAGAGAATGCCAGGCAATTACACCATTTTAAGAAACTCTCATAGTAAACATGTCCATTTCATTTTGTAAAATTCATATTCTACCATTGTTCTAATTGTATGCCAGAGCTGTAACACTGAATATAAAATTGAGGCAAACAATGGGGAGAAAAAAGCTGTGACAGCTTCTGTGACTACTGAAAGAAACAAAAATACCCTTAGAAGTGGAATGAAGGCTCTGAGGAATTAGAATCGCTACTTCATGTTAAGAATTGTTAAAGAATTACTAGGGATGAGGTCACAGGTATGACCTGTTACTGTTGAAAAGTATTTTTTTTTAGTTTATTTTTTCTTTCATGGTAGAGATAATACTTTATTCAGCTTTTTTTACACTCTGACAAGGGAGAGTAAATAGTCTGAGATATTTGTTTAAACTGAAATTTTCACTTCAGGTTATTGTATAGCTCTGATCCCAGTCACAATATTTGACAGAATTAATTTGAAACAATTTTGTATAACCACAGATGAGCATCAAGCATCTCATTAAAACTGCATACATTATTTTTACTTCATGGAAAAGAAGGATACATGGTATTTCTCTAGACATAATCAGACCCTAAATGTGAGGCATAAAAGAAAGGAAAAAAAATCATTAGACAAAAAATATAAACATAGTTTAAGCTGCAGATGATGACTCCAAATGTGTTTCATTACTACAACTATAATACCAACAAAGAAAGCAAGATATTTATCATTAAGCAGTACACAATACCACTGGTTAGAATGAGAAAAACAATATCAGGTATCTTCTGAAAAGAAAGCAGTGGGCTTTTCCAGCATAAGAGAATGAAGAAATGGTGACTACACATTATTTAGGAAATCCTTTTTTAACCAACAGAAAACAAATTGTAGGGTCAGGTTAGCAATTTGACCCATAACACATGGTATGCTAAACCTACTGTTTGGTAGGATATTATAGAAAAGAAAGTATCTCTGCCCCTTGTGTTTTTAAATGAAAGATAAGTTGACTCCTTTCCTTTTTCTTGTTTTGCTTTTGGCATCTCTGTGAAGTCTATACATGCAGAGTGTTTTTACAGCTTTACTTGCCAACTATGTCCCTCAGGACAATAAGATCTTGTCAGCCTATTTTCTAATTCCAGTGGGTTTTGTTTGGAGAGTAAACAATCTGACTGCTCAGGGTCACGGAAGTTATATCTATTGCTACAAAGCTCTGGAGGAAAATTTCAGATGAAAAAGGGAAGACCCTACTCAACCAAGGCAGCCATTAAACAGGAGTCTTCTCAGTCACAAAAGCTGAAGTGGTTAACTTCAACCAAGTTTTCTTTATTCTGACTTAAATATTTTTGGTTAAAGCCAATGGGGGGTTCCATTTTGGTCCCTCTGCACTCCCTTCTGCAGCTAACAGAAATGAACAGTGTAAAACATCATCAACAACCCATTAGGACTGAATTATTGCAACATCTGAGCATTATACTTTTATTAATGTATTGCATATTTTCAGCATTACTGGGACTTTTCTGAAGGTAAGGACTCCTATGTGTAGCAATGCATAAAGAGCTGAGTACATCATGCCTTTACACTATTTTTAATGATAAATTTAATAGGCAGCTGAATGTGTCAAAGCTATAGCAATTCAACAATTAAAAATTGCTCTGTAATTATCACACACAGTTGCCACTGAACCCAACTCCATGAAGCTGCTTTGATCTATGTCATCTGAAGTTCTACACTTTGAGTGTGTTTTTTTAGCTGTTATGAAGTTGCATAACTGGAAAAATAAGTGTATTCACTTGAGTTATTCATGTCTTAAAAGGTGCACTGTAATTAAATAATTGCCACTCTAAAAACCATTTTTGAAGTTACTTATTTTTAGCTTTGGCAGCAAAGTTCATTAGCATAAAATCAGCACTTCCTCAGCTTTAATTAATTCATCATTATGACATGTCTATGAGGTAATGTCCTTGCTTGACAAACCATGAAGATGAGGCAGTGTTTACTTATAGTGACAAATATCAAACAAGTAGGAAAAATGTTAGGATTAATAAAGTCTATCATTTTGAAGAACTGGAAATTGAAATCAGACAAGTATATAAATATACTGACATGAATAATCACTGCTATTAAAATATCATAGGTAATTTGGGGGTTCTTTTAGAAGTTTTTTTTCAATTCTGTAAGTCTCATGCTTTTCAGAAGTCAACCATTATAATATTTTTACACATACAGGACAAAGTTTTATCACATTTTAAAAATATTTATTAACATTCTATCCTACATTACTTAAAAATCAATGTTATAAAAACTGGCATGAGGCAAAGAATGTTATTTCTATGTATATTATGTATCACATTATTTATCACATCTTGACTTTGGACAAGGACAAGTATTTTTGAAAATTGTTATAAGCCCCTGCTATGAAAGTTTATATTTTTTCTCATAATCGTATGCAGTACTGTTATTAGTATGGAACTAAAAATAGAGTTTAACCCCTAAAAAAATAGCAATGCTTGTTTTCCTTTATGATAATTTAATTTATAGTCAGTAGAATTGTTTATGTATATTAATACCTAATACAACAACAAAAAAAGAATTAACATGTTCAGCAAATATTACATAGTGCTAATCATTGATTCAACCCCCACACTAAGTGTTGACTAATCAAATCACATATTTTCTGAGGTATTGTATGAAGTTGGTAACAAAAATAATTTTATAAACTTTCAAGAATTAACACTTTTAAAATGTGAAGCCTGATTAATCTTGCAGTTTGAGCATAGATGTTAACCATTCTAGATATCTAAAACATAAATTAAATGCTGAGTTTTAAAACCCATTTGCCAGCATTCTGCTGAAATGTATAAATCCTTTCTTGGGTAGCTACAGCCTCTTTGCATAGAAAAGCATAAAAAACCTAATATTCTTTGTCATCTGGTTTTGGAAACCAAAGATTATTTTTTCCCTTCATGATATGACATGACACAGCATAGTATAAAAATAATTACACTTCTAAACTAGTATTCTCTCCTTTCTTGACTAGATGATTGGTCATATGCTATGAACCAAGTATTTACGATCATGTTCATCTGACACTATTTAAACTCTTACAGAAGTTGCTATCATTTCAGTCCAAGGTTACACCAGCATTTCAGCAGTGTATCATTTGATGTGATGCACTATCTGGGGAGAAGTGTACTAATCTTTTTTCTCTGTGTGCTAGTTATTGTGCCCTAGATCATTTAAAACATTTTTGCCTTGTCTCTGAACATAAAATTTCAAAGGCACTTTTGATCTTGGTTGGATGCTAGTTAGCCCACAGGAGCAAAATGCCTGAAGAACCAGCTTGTAGATCAATTTTTCCTTGATAGACTATTAGTTTGCATCAAATGCAATGTTTAAAGTTATGAGTTTGACATTCTGTTTTCATATTTTTAGCCTCTTAAAAGTTTTCCTTTTTTACATCAGACAGGAATAACTGATGTATAGGTAAATAGACAATGCTCCATAAGCATTTATTACCCATTGGTGCTCTACTTCTGTACTTCTGCCATTAATCTTCCTTTAATAAACAGACAGCTATAATGCAGTTTAAGCTTATGAAGCACAGATAAACACAGAAAATAATGAATTAAAGGTAACTATTTTGGTTTTATCTTTCAAAAGGGCATTATGGTCTAAAAACTTCACTTTGTATGCTGACTTCCAGGAAAGTGTTTAAAAACACGGCATACATAGGAACAGTCATTATTAGATGTGGTATTAGACTTCATCTCACCACACTGTCAGGTTTGAGTGTAAGATGCACATGCTGCCTGTACAGCCAGGTTTGAGTCTGAGTGAATCCTGTCCTGTTCATTTATCTTCACCTTTTGTTTTTAATGGAGTAAATTTCAATTTCTCAGGTAAGTCTATGAGTAAGTGCTTTATACTAGTAACAGAAAGAAGACTCATACTACCATCTCCGAAGTCCACCAGCCTTCTTAAAGACAGCATGCAACAGCTCTTTTATATGGCTGTCATAACTTTGAGAGACCAACATGTTTTTACCTTATTTCCCCCTCCCTCCCCCCAAAAAAACCCACAAAAGTAAGTAACAGATATTTTCAAAACTGAATTTGAACATTACAACAAGCATAGAATTTATGCTGTTTGCTATTGAGTCATGAAGCAGTTCATACTGAGATGAACAGGTTTTAGGTTTATTGTCATATTTTTCCAACCAGGCCAGGAGACTCCTCAGAAAGTGTATTACAAACACGATGATAATTGAAAGGAGGGGTCTGGAATAAGTTAATACAATTTTCCACACTAAACATGTAAAATACAAATATAATGGTAACTTGTGGCTTGTGTTTCTTACTTAACAATTGAAAATGTAGTTGACTGTCTAGCTTCATACTTTCTCTTTGATTTTGTTTTTGGACTTTGCTTTTTAACCAGTTGGCTTTTCTGAATAGTTTTAGAAAAATGTGAAATGTTCCTGTGCAAATCAAACAGTTGCCACCCAGAATCCCTCAGTTTTGTGACAGATATTTATTCCTGCACGAGTATGGCTAAAATAAATATAAAAAAAGATAAGTAATACAACTTTTAATTACACTATTGCAAGGCAGAAATTATCCCATGATGAATGAAACAGCCACAGCTGTTTCTGACAGGTTTCTGTGCTAGATCTCATACATTTGACATATGAGGCTTCAGCCTTTCTGATAGGCTTAATATATTCATAGCAGTAGGAAAGGGGTTAATTGGCCAGCTTAAATTGTTGATTGAATTTCTCACACCTTGTTGTATTCAGAAAAATCACTAACTTTCATTTCAATTTAGACAAATATATTTGCTCTTAACACAGTTACGAAAAAGTCAAATTGAACCCTACTTTAACTGGTATTCATCTTTTCAGCTCACACATCCCAGTTCCTGACATATCATGACATTCAAATTATTCATTAAGTCGCTGTCCATGTCAAAATACACGTTTTCTTGTTTTCTTAAAGAAAACAGTAAAAGATAAACTGAATTCAGTGTACACACTGTATATTGACTGGCAAATTTCAGAAGCAAATTACTTACAAAATTTAAAGAATTAATTTTGATGCCAAAGCTTCCAGAACTACCTTTTGCTGCAGCACATAACTGTCATATTTTAACTCTCCTATACAAAAAGGGTAGATACTACTTGAAAAATAAAATTTTGAATATCTTCTCAGATAAACTATAATCTCACTGCTTTGGTAGCATTATTCCTGATTTGCAGTAGTGACGGCAGAGAGAATTAGGTCTCACTGGTCTATACTTCTATAATGTCAGAGACATTTTCTTTCTGACCTTCATGTGATATTTTTAAACTTTCTCATGCTGCTTTCTTTTTCAGTATCTTATTCTATAACCTGCCTCTCACAGCATGTTGCTGAGCTGGACAAAGATATTTTCATCACCATGTCTACACTTAATGTCCAGAAGTGATAGGAGATTGAAAAGAAAGTTGTGAGATAATTGCTCTGACCTATTTACTGCAGCCTCTTGTCACTGCTATACTTCTGCAACAGTGTTGCCAGAAGCCTGAAAAAAGGAAATAGACATGGACTCACTAGTTAAGACACAAAAAAAAAAAGAAAAAAAAAAAAAAGTTCACGTTCATTGAAATCTGTGAATTAGTAATAGTATAACAAGTGAAGTAGTAAAACCTACTTACTCATACAGAAGCTGGCACCTATGATTTAATTATAGGTTTTTAAGAGTTTGTAATTTCATTAGGTAAATTACTCTTCTAACATGCACATGTCACACAGTGGGGATATAGTGAAGTTTAAAGTCCTGAATACTAATTCTTTTATTGGTTAAACAATATTACTTGCAAATGGTCAAATGTAACAAATTGGTGATGAAAATTTATAAGTTGTCAGCGTCAATTGGGCATTCTATAAAAAAAAAAAAAATTAAAAAATTTTATATTGCTATAGTTTCTAGTGGTTTGAATACTACATTTGGTAGTGCTTTCACGTTCATGAAGCAAGGTAGCTCTTGCTATCATTTAGCAATGCAGTGTGGTAATGCCTCCAATAGCTTGGTATTGTATAAACAAAGAGTAAAAGATTGTCCTTACTGTAAGAGCTTATATTCAAGAAAGAAAATCAAAATACTTCTTACTTTCTAGGATGTGATGTAATGTTAATTATTCTTTGTTCTAAGGTAGTGTATGCCTTCAGTTATGTTTGAGTGGAGAATTAAAAGTAGGCTTTATAGAGAATTTAGCAATGAGTAGAGCTTGTTGCAAGTGAAAATCAATATAAATACAATATGAAACAAGGCACACATTGATACATTGGCAGAGGTCATCTGTAGACTGGCAAATCAGACAAGCAACAGGATGAGCAATTTCTCTAACATTTATCTATAACAAGAATGAAGAAATTGTTTTCTGAGCAGTGAAAATAGTGCAGCTTGATTTCCTATAGCTTTCTATGCTATGCTCCAAAGACACAAAAAATTCAGCTCCCCTGATATATATCTTGTATCTGTATTTTCCCTTTCAGTATTTCCCACATTTCCTTGGATTTTTTTCCCTCTAAAATTGCACACTGTGCTCTCAATGCACCTCAGATGCCCTCATTCATCCATTAATTGCCTGTTACATAAGAAGCAATGTATATTGATTAATTTGTTATTTTTTTTGGCTGGTAATAGGCCAAATAAAACAGAAAATTGATGAGCTGAAGCCTGGAAGCCTTTCTCAGATTATAAGTATATAGGCTGGCCATTCCTTTCCAGCAACTTGACTCATGAAACAGAAGATAAATTGTCTTTGAGAGTTCCACTTTTCTCAGGTTTGGCAGAATTTGATAAATTACTTTTAAAAATACTGGGAAAGAGATGACAGACAGATAACTAACTCATGTAAGGTTCATTCTGTTAAGGAATTTGAAAAACAAAATTAAAAAATAATCATAGAGTGTTTTAAGGAAGCCAGTAAACACAAGAAGTCTCATTTTGTGTCTAGAAGAACATCAATAGCTAGGCCCTCTGCACCCCGTGGAGGTCCATAGTGGAGTAGATATCCACCTGCACGAAGGGTCCCATGCTAAAGTAGGTGGATGCCTGAAGTAGGCTCTAACTCAATATGGGTTGGCTAGCAGGGATTGTGACCCCATGGGGCACGTACACTGCAGCATTCTATTCACTGTGGACGTGATCTACACTGAAGCAGTTTAGGAAGAAGTGCAGACTGTGGGAAGGATCCACATTAAATAAATTTGTGGAAGACTCTCCTGTGGGAGATACCCCATGCTTGAGTAGAGGAAGAGTGAGGAGTCGTCCTCCTCAGGAGGAAAGATCAGCAGAGACAACATTTGATGAACTTCCCTGATGTGTGTTAGAATTACAACACAGCAGAGAGGGAACAGTCCTGAAGCTTCCTGTAATGTGTCAGAGATAACTTCCTGACACAGCTGGTGAGTGAACCAACCAGAGAAAGTGAATCTAAGGCCTTTGGAGGAAGGGGCAGGCCCCTCACTATGACTACAAAAATGCGGTGAGGCTATGCAAGGAAATAATTAGAAGGTCCAAAGCCCAGTTTGAAATTAATCTGACCTCTATGGTAAAGGACTACGAGAAAAACTTCTATAAAGATATTAAAAAAAAAAAGAAAGATCAGGGAGACCCTCCATCCCCTATTAGATGCAGGAGGAAACATGGTGACAAAGTGATGTCCCCTTCCTAAGCTAGGGGACAGGGACCAGGAGCAGAATGATCCCCCCACAATCCAGGAGGATACGGTCAGTGATCTGCTCTACCATGTAGACGTGCACAAATCTATGGGACCAAATAGGAGGCACTCAAGAGTTTGATTTTGGTACCAGGGAAGCTGATGGAGCAGGTCATCCTGAGTAACATTATGTGGTGCATGCAGAACAAGCAAGTGATCAGATGCAGTCAGGGTGGGTTCGTGAAGGGCACATCTTATTTAACTTATCTGATCTCCTTCTCTGACAGGGTGACCTGCTTATCGAATGAGGGAAGCGTTGTGGATGTTGTCTACCCTGACTTTAGCAAGGCCTTTGTCATGATCCGCAACTTCTTTATTTCCTTTTTGGGGAGATTTAATTTGTCGGGATCTGCCGAGAGGTCCGCACGCGGTGCTCGCTTCCAACAGAGGAGCAGTGAGCTTTGGCACTGACTTTTAGGGTGAGGCACTTGTCTGGTACTCACTAATGTTTCTAATGAAAGCAGCTGAATCCCAATTAGAATTTATGAATATGTTGTTTATTAAAGGAATAAATCAATCAATTTTGGGCAGGAGGTTCGAAAAAGGGTAACCAGAAAACAACAGTAGCAATAATAATAATCATAAAGAGTAGAGCAGATGGTTTGACTTGGTGATCTTGAAGGTCTTTTCCAGCCTTGATGATTCTATGATCTGACCACAACCCCCATTCCCCATCTGCCTGTACTGTTGGGGGGAGGAGGAAGAGAATTTGTGAATCAGGTTAAGCCCAGGAAGAAGGGAGTTAATTTAATATTGTATTTTTTAGTTTTTATTTCTCATTTTAATACTCTGCTTTGATTGGTAATAGATTAATTACTTCAAGTCAAGTATGGTTTGCCCATGATGATAACTGGTGACTGATCTTTCCCTGTTCCTATCTTGCTGCATGGGCCTGCATTTCCCCTGTCCTCCTTGAGGAAGGGAATGATAGAGGTGCTTTGGTGAGCAGCTGGCATATAGTCAACCTACCACTGTAAGATAGGACAACGCATTAACAAGAGCTAATGCTGAAGGATATTGCAGTCAAAGGGGATCATAGCCATCTAACCACCTGTGGGCTGTGTACAGCTCTGGAGCCCTCAGCACAAGATACAAGATACAGATCTGTCAGAAAGGGTCCAGAGAAGGGTCAGAAAGATGATCAAAGGCCTGGAACACCTCTGCTACGAAGACAGGCTGAGAGAGTTGGGGCTGTTCAACCTGGAGAGAAGAAGACTCCAGTAAGACTGTATAGCAGCCTTCCAGTACTTGAAGAGGGCCTACAGGAAAGCTTGGGGGGGCTTTTCATCAGAGAAGATAGTGACAGGACAAGGGGTAACAGTTTTAAACTGAGAGAGGGGAGATTTAGGTAAGATATTAGGAAGAAATTCTTCACTATCAGGGTGGTGAGGAACTGGAAAGGGTTGCCCAGGGAGGTTATTGTTGTCCTGTCCCTGGAGGTTTTTAAGGCCTGGTTGGATGAGGTTTCGTGCAACCTGGTCTAGTTGTAGGGTTTCCAGCTCATGACAGGGGGGTTAGAAGTTGATAATCTTTAAAGTCCCTTCCAACCTTAATGATTCTATGATTCGATGATTTATGTGAAATCCTGTTTTAGTCTTAGAGGACTCTAAGAGGAATAGGACATTCAAAGATGCACTTAGAGATCCTTTAAAGGAGGGATGGCAAAAAATAGAGAAACAAGAGAGGACTGCAGAAGCTTTCAATAAATGTAAAGCACAGGTGAGCCATAGTAGTTCCTTGTTGTATGACCTTCTGGTACTTCAGTTTTGTACCCAATACTAGATGGGCACTTACTTTTAAGATGGTCTGTGTTGTTATGTGCTGTAATTCAGATTTTCCATTCTGTGAATGAGGGAGAAGGACAGGAAAGAATGGAAACAGAAGAGAAGAAATTTTAGAAAATCTTGATTACATGGTGCATACAGTACCATGCAGATAAAGCTTTTGTACGGAGTACCTGGGTGTCAAGAAAGTAGGGATAACCTCTTTTCACTTGTACCCTGTGATAGGATGAGGGGCATTCAAACTCAAGGGCAGGAAGTTCTACCTCAACATGAAGAAGAACTTATTTTCTGTGAGGGTTACAGAGCACTGGAAGAGGCTCTCCAGAGAGATTGTGGAATCTCCTTCTCTGGAGACTTTCAAGACCTGTCTGGGTGCCTTTCTGAGTGATTTGCCTTAGTTTTGGTCCTGCTCTGGCAGGGGTGTTGGACATGATGATCTTTGGAGGTCCCTTCCAACCCCTAACACTCTGTGATTCTGTGATCTCACTTCACAAATGTACTTTTATATTTCTTAACATATTTTAATGATCAACACAGACATTTTGTGTAGGCATATTAAGGGTTCTTCAATTTACAACAAACAAAACATTTTTCAAAAGTTACAATTAAAAGAGATAGTCACAGCTGAGACATTACTTACACAGTTGACTATTATTTTTTTTATCAGGCACAGCATGCCTGTTATATTTTCAGTGATTTTCTTTCCTCAATACTGAAGTAGAAAAATACAACAGTAAATGTTGCATACCATAAAAAAGCATAGGCCATAAAGGAACCAGCTATAAAACATGACATTAAGCATCTTTTACATCACTCTCTGCTCAGCAAAAGTCAGTTTGTAGCAAATGTTTCTAGAGTTATTATACAGCATGAGAAATTTGGCTCATTGGTTTTAAGACCAAAGTAGAACACTACTCTGAAGAACAACTGTATGGAAACTGCTAGAAACATTGGTTGTTATGAGATTAAAAAGAGTGTTAAAAGGGAAAAGTAGTACACAGATTTCTAAAATGAACTTCTATACTTTAAAGAGATAATTTTCCAAACAAGGTTTCATTAAACAAGAGGCAGCAATAACTTGATTACTATCTGTGCTCATTTGGATGGAAGATAATTTTAATGGCTGTGAGGTTTATTGGACTCTACTGATTTAAACACTCTCACAGTAAAAAGAGATTTGCTGAATATAACTGAGATGTGAACTTACAATGCAGTGGATGCTCAAGGTCCTGAAAGATAAATAGCTGAGGGTATTTGGGTCATCTACACATCTGAATGATGTTGGTAGCAGTTACAGTAAAACTGAAAATTTATGAACAATTTATTAATTAATTGAACACCTTCCCTTACTTAATGATGTAGCCATGTCACAGGCTCACTGTTGCCATATTACACCATCACTGCTAAATACAAATCTATTCTGAGGTCCTTGTCAGGTGAGAGTCAAAATATAGCCTTCAGTGGGATGCAACAGCAGTTTGGAAATTCTAAGGGCTTCTCATTAAGCTCTGTCTGAACGTGTTGATTTAAACAAAAAAACCCCAAAGGTTCTGCCTTTCTTGCAAAAGAGACTCCATGCATATGCTTACAATGCAACAAGGAAGACAGTAAACAGAGCAAAAGGAGATGTGCTGGACAATGCACAATTATCAGATATCAGATAAGTCTACAGTATGCCAAAGCACTGTCATCTTAAAAAAACGTTCATGTGCCCATTCCTGAAATTAACTCCAGTGTTATTATGTGTAGAATCACAGTCTTGTTTAAGGGCAAGGCTGAGTGTCAATACCCCACCTAGGAACAGAATGGAAAGAGCACTCTGAGAGGCAAAGCAAGAGTGGTAGTCTGTGTATATTCCTTTTTGTTTAAAGTTTGGCATTCCCAGAGATCACAGAATCATGGAATAGTTAAATTTGGAAGAAACCTCTGGAGGTCATCTTGTCCAACACCAAAATGCCCAGAACTGTACCTAGATGTTTTTTTTTGATATCTCTAAGGAAGGAAACCGCAGTACCTCCCTGGGCAACTTGTGTCAATGCTTGGTTACCCTCACAGTCAAAAAGTGTTTCCTGGTGTTCAGAGGGAAACTTCTTTCCTTCAGCTTGTGCCCACTGCCTCTGTTCCTGTCACTGGACATAACTGAAAAAAGCCTGGTTCCATCTTCTTTGCACTCTCCTTTCAGGTGTTTAAGGATGTCGATGAGATTCCCCTGAGTCTTCTCCAGGTTGAGCAGTTCCAGCTCTCAGCTTTTTCTCATAGAAGAGATGCTCCAGTCCCTTAATCATCTTGACTGGTTCTTTGCTGGACTCTCTCCAGTATGTCCATTTCTCATTTTTACTGGGGAGCCCAGAAGAGAACACAGCACTACACATACTCCCCCCTGTTCACCAGGACCCCCAGGTTTTAGACCTAAAGATCACCTACTTTCTTTTAAGTTAGGTAAAGCAATAAAAAATATTGTGCTAAAAAATACACAGAAGCTTTGACTGTTCTCTGTAATCAAGAAATCATGATTTGTAGTCACTGACTTCTGGGGTTCTTGCATATTGTCTTAAAATGCTCTCAAGCAGAAAGAGTAAGAATTGCCTTTCTAATGATACAGAAGAAAAACCTCATGATGTTTCCTGAAATTCTGCTGATCTGTATTGTATGTATCTGCCAAAGTAATAAAGATCTCTCTCATTCCTTATTAATAAAATCTGTTTTGCCCTCATTAGTGCTTATTTATTTATTCATGGGTTACAAACACTAACATTTTGTCAATTGTCAGTGAATGCATAATACCAAAAAGGCCTTGTGGCTGAAGAAGGCCATTCTATCAAAATAACAATTTTTATTTAATGTACAGATAACCAATTTTTGCTTTTTCCCTTTTTACTGTAAAGCAAAATTTAATATATCAAGAATAAAAGTGGAAGTAAAACAGTTTTAAAATGTTTTTCCAAGTTTTTCAAGATGGTTCCTGTATACTCTGGCAAACATAATAGATAGAAAGAACATGAATGGGAAGGAGGAGACTGAGAACCTTTTGTACAGGAGTCAGGATAATAGTGATATTGAAGTGCATTTTACTTCAACATTTTCTTGAGTGTTACTTTAGGCAGTAAGAAATCTCTGATTCCCACCAAAAATATCATAAGATCATAGAATAATTGAAGTTAGAAGGGACTTCCAGAAGGTGTCTACTCCAACTTCCTGCTGCAAGTAGCATCAACTGAGAAGTCTGTCACCGTTTGACTCAGGTCAGACAACAATGCTCTCTATCTCCTCCTCCCCCCACCCAGGTAGGGAAGGAGGGAGAGCAAAAGAGAGAGACTTGGCTGGATTGAAAACTAAACTACACAGCTTTAATTAAAACACTAATGAATGATACAAGAAAATATATACAATTATATACAGATAGATTCAGGTATGGGCAAAAGCCTCTCGCCTCCCCCCACCCCAGCAACTCCCACAGCACTTCCCTGAACTGGGAAGAGTTCCGAGGAATCCTGGAGCTGCTGCTGGAAAAGAGCAGAGAGTTATGGGGGTCAGGAGATCTCGAGCCTAAGGGTCGACAGTGATGGATGAACAGAGTCCTCCCTCGATGTCGGCCATGGACGGAAGAGAAGGGAAGAAAAAGAAGGAAGGAAGTTGTCTTCTGTGATCTCTGACCTTCCTTTGAGCTTACGTAGATATATGGAATGGAATATCTTTGGCCAATTTTGCTGTCCATCTAACTCAGCCTCCTACGGGGGGGCCACAGATCTCCCCATAGTGTCTGAGCTGGCAGAGTGCAAGTTCAGCCTTGACGCCCCAGTAGTTAGAAAAACATTCCAGTGTCTTATCAGCCTAGCAGAACACACTGTTGCTAGTTACAAGAAAGCTTACTGAAGGAAAAAAAAATCAGTAAAAAGAAAAATTGGCTTCATCCTGGCTCAAACCAGGACA
>NW_009970720.1:4401639-4462446 GCF_000747805.2 Chaetura pelagica
TCTAACTCAGCCTCCTACGGGGGGGGTCACAGATCTCCCCATAGTGTCTGAGCTGGCAGAGTGCAGGTGCGGCCTTGAAGCCTCAGTAGTTAGAAAAACATTCCATTGTCTTATCAGCCTAGCAGAACACACTGTTGCTAGTTACAAGAAAGCTTACTGAAGGAAAAAAAAATCAGTAAAAAGAAAAATTGGCTTCATCCTGGCTCAAACCAGGACAAGTCAGAGGGAGATGCTCAGGGCTTGAAAATCTCTTCGTCTTCTAGGGCTGGAGACTTACCAACTTCTGAGGAGAACATGTTCTGCTGACTATCTTCATGAGGGTGGGGGGGAGAAAGGTTTTTTATCATATCCAGTCTGAAATATTTTTATTTCTGTTGTGTCCTACCCTCCCACCAGTCACAATTATGAAGAATATCTGTCTCCTCAGTGACCTCTCCCCAGGCACTGGGAGCTGATGTTAAGCACCCCTACAGCCATCACTTCTCCAGATGCCTTGATCTCTCAGCCTCTCCTCACATAGCAAGTGTGCTAGCCCTGATCATCCTGGCGACTCTTTCCTGCACCTGCACTCCAGTGGATCAATGCTCGATTTGTTTGGGAGTAGCGGTTTGGCAAGGGGTGACAGGCAGAAAAATGGATATAGTATTCCATATGTGCTCTACTAAGTGCTGAATAGAAGGGTTAATCACTTCCCTCACTCTACTGGCTGTGGTTCTTGTAAAACAGTACAGGATACTCTTGGCCTAGTTTGCTGTTTGTTGTTTCATGTTCAGTTTGCTCTTTCCAAGACACGTGCATAAACAGAAAATTATTGCAATGTTGATAAATTGTAAAATATGTTAATTAAATATTTTTAAATAAATATATGTATAAGAATATAAAATATACATTTGTAATGATTGAAAACAAAGAAGCCAACAGAAAAAAAAAAAAAAAAAAGTGCTGGAAAGTCTCTATCAATCAAACTATCCAGACTCAGCATTAAGCTTTAAGAGTATAAAATTTACTGGAGACACCAGTTATGTTTCATTGGGTCATCAATTTTATTTATCACTTAAAATTTTACAAAGCCTTTCATATTACTGTAGAGAGGGCTACAATTGGTCTTTATGCTCTTTATCTTAAAATCTATCATTAGGAATCTTTTTTTTCCTTAATCAGAAATATATACCAAGTACTGAAGTATCGTTTCAAAAAGAAAATGTATCTTTAGTGCAATGAAAATTGGATAAATAAACTGTAACAGAAAATAAACATTTTATATAAAGTCTGTTTCATTTAGAAGAATAACAAAGTCGGACATACTTTAATGTTATGAAGATATACTAAACTTCTCTTCATCCTAGCAAGAAATTGTATACATTTATACAAATTCTATAAATTTCATAGAAAAGAAATTTAATGTTATAAAGATACACTAAACTTCTCTTCATCCTAGCAAGAAATCTTCCTCATGCATGAGAAAAAAAACTTTGTTTGGTTTTACATCTACCAATGCACAATTGCATTAATAGAAAGTAAAAAAAAAAACCCAAGCAAACAATCAAACAAGCAAGCAAGGAAGAAAAAATAAAGAAAAAAAGTTTCTTTTGACCTTGGGAAATATTCACAGACTCAAAGATGGGCCTGAGGAAAAAACACCATGAGCTAGGCATCTGGTAGATTTTTTTTCTTGTTTTTTTCTTCATCTTTTTTTGCTTAAGTGCTTGGATTATTGGCTAGCTCTCAAACAATTTTTTTTCAGCTGCTATGGGCCAAAACTTGTCATGAGTACATAGAAAAAACTATGGTCAGACACATAATGAGAACGAAAACTTTGGTTGAAGCCAGGAGGATACTTTGACAGGAATACAGGATCTCTCTTGGTCCTTGAAAAATACAACTTTTTAATTTTTCTTTTTAATGCAGTATAATTCAACAGAGTCCACATGCCTAGTCAGCAGTGAGAGCTGTTCCTCTTAATTACTGAGAGAGTTTTGAGACAAGGCCAGGCTTCCCAGAGATGGGGAAGTTGGGGCAGAGGCTTGAAATACAATGGATTCTCACTTTGTTGTTTCATTTGAGAGAAAGGATAGATGTTTAGAAATCATGGAAACACCTGAGAAGGATCTGGTAGGAAATGGAACCCACGGTGGACAAAAGGTGTTGGAATCATTAGCTCATCTGAAGTGCTTCTATGCCAATGTACACAGTATGAGCAACAAACAGGGAGCTTGAAGCCATGATACACCAGGAAAACTATGACATAGTGGCTATCACAGAAACGTGATGGGATGCATCACACGATAGGAGTGCCACAATTGATGGCTACAAGCTCTTCAGGAGGGATAGAAAGGGAAGGAGAGGGGACGGAATGTCCCTGTATGTTAGGGAATGCTATGAGAGCTTGGTAATCAAGTATAGTCATGATCAGGTTGAGAGTGTTCGGATTAGGTAAAGGGCCAATAAAGCTGATATTGCTGTGGGAGTCTGCTATAGACCTCCCAACCAAAGCAGTGGGGTGGATGAAGCTTTCTATAAGCAGTTGGGAGAAATTACCAGTCACTTGCTGTTGTTCTTGTTGGGGACTTCAACCTCCCAGACATCTGCTGGGAATACAACACAGGAGAGAGGGAACATTCCAAGAGGTTCCTGGAATGTGTGGAAGATAACTTTCTCACACAGTTGATAAGTGAACTGACCAGGGAGGGTGCCCTCCTGGAACTGATTCTGGTGAACAGGGAAGATCTTGTGGGGGAATTGAAAGCTGGAGGCCACCTAGGGCACAGTGAGCATGAGATGACTGAGTTTTTGATCCTTGGAGAAACAAGGAGATGGGTTAGTAAAACTGCCACCTTAGACTTCCAGAGGGCAAACTTTGACCTGCTCAGAAGACTGATTGACAAAGCCCCTTGGAAGGCTGCCTTGAAAGATAAAGGAGTTCAGGAAGGCTAGACATACTTCAAGAAAGAAGTTTTAAAGGCACAGGAGCTGCTGTCCCCATGTGCCGAAAAGCCAGTAAGCAGGGTAGGAGACTAACCTGGCTAAATAGGGACTTTTTCCTGGACCTTAGGAACAAAAGGAGAGTCTATGACCTGTGGAAGAGGTGACAAGTCACTCATGAAGTCTGTAAAGATGAACTGAACCTATGCAGGTGAAAATCAGGAGAGTCAAAGCACAGCTAGAGCTCAAGCTAGCTACAGCTGCTAGGAATAATAAAAAATGTTCCTGTACGTTCATTAATAGCAAAAGAAGGATTAGGGAAAATCTCCATACTTTGTTGGATGCAAAGGGAATCTTAGTAACAAAGGATGAGGAAAAGGCCGAGTTGCTCAACACCTACTTTGCCTCAGTCTTCAACAGTGGAACTAAATGTTCTGTGAATATACAGCCATATGAGCTAGGAGACAGGGAGGGGATGAAGAACTAAAGAGGAAGGGGTCAGAGACCTACTACACCACTTAGGTGCACACAAGTCTATGGGACCGGATGAGCTACATCCAAGGGTGCTGAAAGAGTTGGCAGACATCATTGCCAGGCCACTTTCCACCACCTGAAGCCCTGGCTAACTTGGGAGGTTCCAATGGACTGGAGGGTAGAAAATGTAACACCCATCTACAAGAAAGGCAGAAAGGAGGATCTGGGAAACTATAGACCTGTCGCTCTTACCTCAGTACCAGGGAAGGTCACTGAGCAGATCATCTTGAGTGTCATTAGAAGACATATAGAGGATAACTAGGGGATCAGGCCCAGTCAGCATGGGTTTATAAAAGGCAGGTCCTGCCTGACGAACCTGATCTCCTTTTATAACCTGATGACCCGACTATTGGATGAGGCTGTGGATACTGTCTATCTGGACCTCCAAAAAGCATTTGACACCATTCCCCACAGAACTCTCATTAAAAATCTGGCTGCCCATGGCCTGAATGACCATACTATCTGTTGGATCAAGCTCTGACTGGACAGTTGGGCCCAATTGGGCCAAAGAGTCAATGGAGTCAAATCCAGCTGGTGGCCAGTCACAAGTGATGTTCCTCAGGGCTCAGTGTTGGGACCATTTCTGTTTAACATCTTTATTGATAATCTTGATAAGGACATAGAGTGTGTTATGAATAAGTTTGCAGATGACACCAAGCTAGGTGGGAGTGTTGATGTGCATGAGGATAGGGAGGCTCTACAGAGAGACTTGGGTAGATTGGATCATTGGGCTAATGTTAATGGTGTGGGCTTCAGCAAGGCCAAGTGTCAGGTCCTGCACTTGGGCCACAACAACCCCATGCAATGCTACAAACTTGGCAAAGTGTGGCTGGAAAGCTGCCTGGCAGAAAAGGACCTGGGGGTTCTAATTGACAAGGGGCTGAATATGAGCCAGCAGTGTGCCCAGGTGGCCAAGAAAGACAATGGCATCCTGGCTTGTATTAGAAATAGTGTGACCAGCTGAAGCAGAGAGGTGATTGTCCTCCTTGTACTCAACACTGGTGAGGTCACACCTGGAATATTGCTTCCAGTTTTGGGCACCTCAATTCAAGAGGCATATGGAGGTTCTAGAACAAGTACAGATGAGGGCAACGAAGCTGGTGAAGGGCCTAGAGAATAAACCTTATGAAGAATGCTTGAAGGAGATGGGAATGTTTAGTCTGAGGAAGAGGAGGATGAGGAGAGACCTCATCAACCTCCACAACTACCTGAAAGGACATCGTAGAGAGGTTGGTGCTGGTCTCTTTTCACAGGTAATTAGTAACAGAACAAGAAGGAATGGCTTCAAGCTGCAACAGGGTAGGTTTAGACTGGACATTAGGAAAAAAAAAATTCTCTAAAAGAGTGGTCAGACACTGGAATAGGCTGCCCAGGGAGGTGGTTGAGTCACCATTCCTGGATGTGTTTGGGTTGTTTGGATGTGGGCTTGGTGGATATGGTTTAGGAGAGAACTTTGTAGAGCAGGGATGATGGTTGGACTCGGTGATCCCAAGGGTCTTTTCTAACCTGAATGGTTCTATGATTCTATGATAATTAAAACATCAGATTGGACTAATGACCTTGTTCAATATTAAATAATAGTGGCATTCAAAATGCAGTAAATTTCTGATGATTTATTTAGAGAAGACCTGACAGATGTTGAATACAACCCCCAGTATTAGAAAAGAATGTTGAAAAAAAGTTAAATAATGGAGCAAAATGTTATGAAGACTGTTTCTCACTCTTTTTTGAACCAAGTTTGCAGCTTAGATTCAACAGGAATGTAACGCTCTGTTTCTGTGCGTTTTGACATGAAGACTATGAACTCTGTAAGTGTAGGTGACCTCTTTTTTCTGCCTCCCTGAAGTACAAACTGACTGACTTGTATGTAAGTATTAGCTTGAGGATCCCATACTATGCACAAAGCACAGTTTATTAATTGATACTTTATTTTGTACATACCTGGGACTAATTGTGTAAATAAATGCAAGCATATACTACAGTTTATTGTAGAATGAGATCATAATGGAGGTGAAAAGGCTTTTTTGGATAGGCAGAATTTGTTTTAAGAAGGTTTTTGTCCTTGGTTTACAAACAGCTTCGCAAAGCTAGTGCGTCCACTGTTTGGTGCCCAGATATGCTGGCACTCCAGAATAACTTACCTTCCACTTCAGAGTGCAGGAAAGAGATAAGGAAGCTATTTTAATACTTCTCAGAAGTCCTCTGAATTAATCTTTATGTAAATAAAGGCTGAGGGCCTTTTTCTGGCACAGTTAATACCTATTCAGAGACACACAGTATTTCCAATAGAAAAGAAATTGTAACTGGTACTTTAGACTAGTGACTTCCCACTTATGTGCAGAAAAAGTTTTCAATATTCAAATCTCATCTTTGATCAATGTAGACCTGAAATCCTTATTATCCTCGTTTAAATATCACATTTTAAATAGAATGCTACTTTTTTTTAAACTGTTTTCCCACCACTTGTATTAGATATAGAATAACAGTTCATCATCCGTACTTTTAATGTACTAAGCATATAATTAATTGTTGTATATTGAAAAAAAGAAAAAAGAGATATAACAGGAAAAAAGTGAAAAGTAAACATAAAGATAGTAAAATTAAGTAAGCAAATGTATTTTTAACTGCAATTTACATTCCATTAATTATTTATGCTCAAATTATATCCAAATGTGGATTTGGAACTGCCATTTTGTTTTGAAGTTATAAAAATGTGAATAAAGTATTCAAGTGAAATACCACTGTTTGCACCAGGGAATAAGAAATCAGCCTATTAATTTCTCAGTGTGATTTTTTTATTTCATTTACAACCTTTTTCCCTTTAATGAAGTTTTTAAATAATCAGGAGATTTTGGTGGAAAATATTTTAACTTTTTTTTTCTTCCTCATTCCTTTTTAATACATTAATTTGTGTTTCAGATTGTGAATGTGTTTCAAAGAGAATTTTAAGGTATTTTAAAGTCTTTAAGAGACTTTGTGAAAGATTTCTGTAAAGATGACATATGAGAAGGCTGGTATCTTTTCTGAAACCGGTACCCTCCTGAACAGTATGATTAGACTTGCAATCATTGTATGGATTAGGGACATTTGCATCCTGTTCATTTCTCATCATGTCATTTAGCATTTCTGGCTCTTTTCTGGGGTTGTGGCTTGTACCAGGGCAACTCAGAGGTCAATATTAATTTGAAAGTGAGATCAGAAATCCACGTTAGACTGCACTGACTTGTCAAGCAAGAATCTCAGTTATAATCAGCTTACACCTAGATAAAACAAGCAATTTTGAAGAGAGTAATGGGAACAGAAAATATAGTTACATGCTGTACGTTAAATATAAAACTTAGTTACTGTACTCCTACACTTTTCATAGGTCTTTGCTAGATGCTTGATGATATCTACATTTATAGAACAGAAAACCCAGCTTTCAAGGGAATTTTCATGAAGTCTCTGTATCTGCAATCTAGCTACTTTGCAGTGTCATATGCACATGGATCTGAGTCTCTGCTGCCCTGTTGTCCCTGCCAGGAGGAGTGATATTGTGCACTGCAACAGCTTTTTGCCCTGTCTACATAAATTCCTTTCCGTGCCACCTTTAAGAGTTATCTGGTGAGTGATCTGAAAGTACTCCCTCAGTCAGCCAGCTCTGTTGGTCACCAGTCATGATCTTAATTTGGTGTGCAGTCATGTTATTCTTGCACAGAAGGTGGACTCAGCTGGGGGTGGCTGGAAATGCCTGAAGCAGTTGGAAGAGACTGTAAGAAGCAGATAATAGACAAAAGCAAATGGAAGTTGCTGCCAGTAAACCTTAGTAATATATTGGGGTCAGAAAAATCAACACATTGGGCTTTGATGGTTTCAATTAGTCTCTTAACTGCACAGTGGCAACATGAACAGCTCTAGTAAGAATTAGGTTCTCCATTCTGAAGTGGATGCTTCAGAGATGGATGCTTTTCAGGCATTCCTTGCCATAGCTCTAATATCATGTAGCATTCCTCATCCATCAAGCCAGTGGAAAAGCAGTGCATGAGAAACAAGAAAATGAAGATGCAGCCCAAAATAACAAAGTTCATATAAAACTAGATTCTCATTGATAGTATTTTAACAATCATACTCATAAGAAAGGGTGTGTGAAATAGTGAAAAACAGTATTACTAGGACTCTGAAAAGACATAATTTATACATTGACACATATCACAAGTAACTATTATAGCATATTAGAATACCTTGGAAGAAATTTTAAATTTAAAAAGTAGACAAGGAACCCTGAAAGAAAATGCAGGAAAAAAATCCCACAATGTTTTTTTCAAAATATATCTGGTTAAAGTCAGAAGTCCCTGTAAACCTTATGCTTTTTTAACTTTGTTGAAAATGATTGTGACATAATTAAAATGATCATTGTTTCTGTACATACAAAGCTTAAAGAAAAAAAAAAAAAAGAGAAATATTTTCTGTAAGACCTTAAAAATACTAGTTGCAAAACATAAGTTTAAATAAACAGGTCTTTCTAAATTAAAGAGAAATTTTCACATTAAGAAAAATACTTAGGTATATAATTAATAAAGAAGATGTCTGGGACAACAATGGCAACATCTGAGTAAGACATTATAAAATAATACGAAACAGTTAATATTAAATGTTCAAAACACATTTAAGAAAAGTTTTCCTCTAACATACTCTTTTAAACACTATCTTCTTTTTATACTTCACTGACTGCATAACATGACAGCACGCTCATTATCCTTTAGTTACCAAAATGCACTTAAAGGATGGATTTCATGTATACTTAGATATATTAAAGAAAAAATGTGTTCATGGTAGAGTTTAAATCAGTTACATTCCAATATCTTTATGTGCATGGTTGCTATGGTAAAGCTTTCTACTTGTGATATGTACTAATGGTGAAAATTACTGAAGTGCATAGAAGCATAATGGTTCATGGGTGTAGAAGGAAGGAAATGTTGTTCTTCCCAGTTAAGCTTTGGCCAGAAATCTTTTTTTGCTAGATACCTGAAATGAGAGAATTAATGTTACCTTTTACTGAGACTGTTCAGGAGAGTAATGTACTCTTGAGCCTTGCATATTGCCCTTTTTCCATGAAGAGATCCAAGTGATGAAAAATAATACCTTTAACTAAGCTGTATGAAAAATCTGCAGTGCTGCTCCCTAGACATTGTGTTGAGGGAGCACATCACAGTTTTTTTCTTGGTTATTTGCCAGAATTTCTTTCTGAAGAAAATGAGAACAAAATATTGTGTGTTGTTCATACTATTTACATGCATGGAATATTATCTCATTTCAACATACAGTAGGGTTACAGGCAGTGTAAATGGAGAAAAGGCAGAAAATAAGGAATTCTTCAAAGTTCCTTACTTAGAAATTTGAAGCTGGAGAGTGATGACCAGGAATGTCCTTGCCAACAGTGAGCTTGAGGGTATTCGGGTGCCAAGTATTTGAACAGCTATTAAATATCTGTCCTGGTTTTGAAAAGGCTGGACGCTGAAGACAATATGACATCAGAACCTTTGAGAATCAGACACCTGAACATAAATGAAGATGCATAATTGAATTGAATAGCACCTGCATTAGTAATGCTCATTGGGAATGCCAATTGAATTAAAATAATAAGATCTGTACATAAAAAGTTATTTCAAAGTTTTCTTCTTTTGCTACTGTAATTAAACTCAGTGACCAGGAACTAGGTTGTGTAGTGAGAATAAGGTGTCTCATGGATAAGTAGAAGAAGTAGAAGATGGCCTAGTATGTGTAGACAACTGTTATCAGAAGGCTGCTGGAATACTGACAAGATAACAAGACTTACTCGGAATAGGGATGCGGGGAAAAACAAAGCAACAAAAAATGGAATAGTAATTTTATTATAAGAAGGTTAAGTAATCAATTACTTTTTTTTTGTAAAGAAGACCAAGAATTGATTGAGTACTGCTGTAAAAGAGATTGGTAATGCAGGGATTTTCAATAATCTTCAGTGGACTGAGAAAGATTCACAGACTAGAACCTTTTTAGGTAGATTAAATTTTGAGTTAAAGTGTGAAGGTAATTTATTTTTAGATAAGTTGCTTAAGAAAAATGAAATTTCTCCTGGGAATGTACAGATATACAACCTGTCGGCTACAAGAGTGAGATAGATACCATGTTTAAGACAGCAGTTGTTGCTGACAGGCTGTGTATCCTTATAGCTTCTGTGATTAAGTAATTGTATTGAATCCATTCATAGCTTCCTAAAATACAGAAGATGGCATTGAATACAACTTTGGTAAACATACTTGTAAATGCTATTTTTTTATTTTTTTATTTTTTTTTTTAGCTCTCATATGTATTGTTTCAGACCTCAGCTAGTCTTCTTTTCAAATTCTTGGCACTAAAACTGTTCCCTAGGTTTGTGATACAAACTGTATAGACTGACTGTATAGCCTTCCTTCTATTTTACTCTAGATTTCCGTTCCTTTCTTCTCTTAATTACAAAGTCATGAATGTTAAAAATATGTATATATATTCTTGGCATGAGCCAAGTTGTTCCATTCAAGACAATCTGAGCTCTGCAACTTTAAGCCAGAAATGAATAAAATGTAATATATATTTTAATTCTGACTTGCTTATTTTTCATCTCCAAAAATAAACATTTCCAAGAATGACCTTTTATCCTACTTGCCTTATATTTTCCCAGATAAAACTGCATTCAGTAAGAGCTTTTAACTTATTTTCCTAATGAACAAACAGCAAAAGGTTACTAAACTAGCCATTAATTCATCTAACCTGATATTAGAATCAGGGACAATTCAGATAATCCAGTTGTTGATTTTTTAGGGCTGTTCTCCTGTCTAGATGTAAATGCCTCTTGCCAGATGAGCCAGATTGCTCTCTAGTCTCCATTGTCAGTAATGAGGAGTTTGTCTAAATATAGGCTTTTAGTGTTGCTTGTGATGCCTTGGGGTGTCTGGGACATCTGCAGAGGGCCAGCAGGTATGATCCAGGGAGATCTGCACCCTACAGAACAGCAGCCAAAGGCCAGACAGGATAGCCTGAGGCATATTTTCATGGAGTTTTTTTACATTTAGGTAACTGATTCTTCCCTGAGCTCTCTACTGAATTGTAATAAAAGTTTAGACATTTTTTCACACACGTATCTTAAACCTTAAACAAAGACTTTTAGTGTGATTTCAGAGGCTGTAAGCTATTTTACAGGCCCTCCACCTGGTCATCCAGATAACTGTGGTTCTTCTGTATGTTCTGTGTCAAGTCAGACAACCTTGTGCAGGTACTATAGGTACTTCTCAGTGCCTCATGTTGTAGTAAACGGCTAGTTTGAACTGCTGAGCAAATTAGTTTAGGAAATTAATATTCCATACAACTTAAAGGATTTAGTGGACCTTCTCTTTACTGGGCTTTGATGGAAGATTTTTTAAAATGGACAATGCATACATAGGAAGAAATCTTCACTTCTACTCCAGTCTCAAATTTTTCACTTATAGTGATTTTTTCATAAGCTGATGAGTCAGATAAATATATCCATAAATGTAAAATGAGACAAGGTTTTGTTTTGGTTTTTTTCTAGTAATTAATTCTATCTTGTATGCATTGTACCAAGTTTGCACTCAATTTGACTTTGATTTGATGCTGGCCTGCTTACTACAGCCTTATTCAAATCCAACTACTCTTGATGTTTTTCTTGTTATTGTTCAGAAGAACCAATGTAAAATCTGCTGAAACACCTTCCACCCCCAACACCACCCACATATGACAGAAATGTACTCCAGAAAGCTATAGTTTAGCTGCTTTAGTCAAACTGAAGACGTATTTTTTTATATTCCTTGCTGTCCACATAAGCAGCAAAGGATTCCCTTTTCAGTCTTTTATCTGGAAGCTTTATTTCAGTTTCTTTTTTTTCCTAAAAATCCCTGGAGCTTCAGTACAGAGTGATTAGTGTCTTAAGCATTCACATTTGTCCTCAATTTTTTAGAGCATTGAAGTGCAGGGAGAGTGAGGGGTGCTGTGTATTTTCCTCTAGTAAAATATTTTATTGCCCATTTATTCCATTGAGAAGGGTGTTACATTTTAACATTGCTAATGTGAGCAATGGGATAATGAAGCATCCATAACAGGCTTGGATTTTGTTGTTTTTTTAATTATTATTTCTCAGTGAAACATGTAAATTGAGGAAAGATAAAAAGAGGCAATTATTCTGAGATGTGTGTTTCTCTCTTATATATTATAACTTATTTACTTAGACTACTAAAAGAGTGATAGTGTTTATTAAGTTCTGCCAGTAGGGCTCTCTCTTGCATTACATTTTAATTCAGTCAGGACATTTTCTTTTGTGTATTCAGTCTCCTTTTCTAGGCAATCTTAACCCTGAAATGATAAATCATTAGTCCTAGTTGTGGAACCTATTAGCTAAAGAATCAGTGTTTTTGTATTCAGAGTTACGGTAGGACGATATTTCTAAGATATTTCTTTTTTAAGTAGAATCATAGAATCATTAAGGTTGGAAGGGACCTTAAAGATCATCAAGTTCCAACGACCTGCCATGAACAGGGAAACCTACCACTAGACCAGGGGTCACAAAACCTCATCCAACCTGGCCTTAAAAACCTCCAGGGATGGGGTATCAACAACCTCTCCGGACAACCCATTCCAGTTCCTCACCACCCTGATAGTGAAGAATTTCTTCCTAATATCTAACCTAAATCTCCCCTGTCTCAGTTTAAAACCATTACCCCTTGTCCTGTCGCTATCTTCTCTGATGAAAAGCCCCTCCCCAACTTTCCTGTAGGCCCCCTTCAAGTACTGGAAGGCTGCTATACAGTTTTACTGGAGCCTTCTCTTCTCTAGGCTGAACAGCCCCAATTCTCTTAAACTGTCTTCATAGCAAACGTGCTCCAGCCCTTTGATCATCTTGGTGGCCCTTCTTGCACTTGGCTTTGTTGAACTTCATGAGGCTGGCATTGGCCCACCCCTGAAACCTGTCAGGGTCCCTTTGGATGGTGTCCTTTCCATGTAGGGTGTCAACCACACCACACAGCTTGGTATCATTAGCAAACTTGCTGAGGATACACTCAGTCCCACTGTCCATATCTCCAACAAAGATGTTAAACAGCACTGGTCCCAATACTGACCCCTGAGGGACACCACTCGTCACCTGCCTCCATTTGGACATTGAGCCATTGATTGCAACTCTCTGGGTGCGGCCATCCAGCCAATCTCTTATCCACCAAGTGGTCCATCTGTCAAATCCATGCCTTATCAGTTTGGAGATCAGGATGTCACGTGGGACAGTGTCAAATGCCTTGCACAAATCCAGGTAGATGGAGTCAGTTCCTCTGCCACCATCCACCATCTCTGTAGCCTCACTGTAGAAGGCCACCAGATTGTTCCGGCATGACTTACCCTTAGTGAAGTCATGTTGGCTGTCACCAATTGCATCTTTATTTTCCATTTGCCTTAGCAGACTTTCCAGGAGGACCTGCTCCATAATCTTTCTGGACACAGAGGTCAGACTGACTGGCTTGTGGTTCCCTGGGTCTTCTTTTTTTCTGCTTTTTAAAAATAGGGGTCATGTTCCCTTTTTTCCAGTCAGCGGAAACCTCACCAGACTGCCATGACCTCTCAAATATGATGGACAGAAGCTTAGCAACTGCATCTTCCAGGTCCCTAAGTAATTTGATTGCTGCTTTGTGAAAATACACATATGCAGCTAATGCCCAACACTTTTAACTTTAACACCTCTTAAGAAATTTAAATACCCAGGGTTGTAAAATTTTACTATTTGTCACTGAAGTCCAAGAAGTGGAGGAGATCCTGATGGTGCTCCAGAATCCACATCTATTCCAGGATGTCTTATGGTTCCTATGGGAAAGAAACCCAAGTCAGTATACAGGTCCGCTATTCTCAACAATCAGGGATTAAGAATATACCTATAACAAAACCCAGACTTACCTTCAGTTTATCCCAAATAATCTAGACCTTTTGGGTGGATCAAGAGCCTTCCTTTCACAGGAAAGTCAGGACTCCCACAGAACATACACGCTGTATATATGCTTTTTTAGAAAGTAAGATTTTAACAGATTTTTTTACAACACTGACAAAGATGTTCCTGTGTATTACTATGTAGGAATTTTGGTTTGTTTTTTTTTAAATAAGTCTCTTAATGAAGTTACTCTTATTTTACATACAGAGAAAAAAAATATCCAATGTGAACAAGAGCATGTAGTGACTAAGTAGTGAGTAGAAAGAGATTTATTCCACTTATCTCATACATCTATGGTAGGGAGGGACTTTTGAAGGTCCTCTAGTCCTACCTCCCTGCAGTGAACAGGAACATCTTCGACTAGATCAGGTTGAAGACAGAACTTAGACAGATACCTCTGAGGCAACTCAAGATAAAATAGATTAATCCTTTCCTAAGTGTCCATATTGTGAGTGCATTAAAAAAAATTGAAAGTTTGCGCCAAATTTTCTTTTAAATACTGGATATAATATTATGCAGTAGAGTAAATGAAGATTGAACCAGGGCTTAATTTAATTTTGAATCAGTAGGCAGTCTGGAGATTCTTAATACTTTGCTTTTGCTTTTAATTTCCTGTTAAGGATTATATTTGCAAACAAGATCCAAAATAGATGAAGTACTGATAGAAAGTCTGTTATTGAAGAATTTGTTGCTGCTTACGGCACCAGGGCAGAAATACCAGTCTTCTAATTTTACTATTATTTTAATAAAGTGAAGCAAAAACCAATATAGTCTTCTCTGGTTTTTCTAATGGGAAGAAATCTAAGTTCCTATAAACCATGGACCTTTATTCAACCAAACCATAACTGAATACATCTTGCCTTGTGGACTTCTGCCATGGGATACTGAATATAGGCTGAATAACATTGGCAAAAATGAGATTCCATGTAAGTCACAAAAATTTGTATCAGGTAGCTCTAACAGAAACTAGAGGTGAAAGTTAAGACTTTCTATTTAATTTTCCCCTCTTCACATTAGTGCTGCACAATGCCAGGATTAATTTATATTTCTTTTGTTCATATCCTAGTTATTTCATTTCTACCAAGGTCAACATGCTGTACTAAAGACAGTAACAACAAAACCCAATATAATTGCCACAGTAAATTTCATTTACCAAATAAGTCTTAACTGAAATATAACAATATGATTTCTAAAGGCTATCTCTGTAAAAGTAATTTTATCAGTATTTAAGGAATCCATGGATTGTTGTAAAAGTTGTAAAAGAAGTGTGAAACACATAATGGTCCTTCTGTTATAATTTAGTAACATTAGTTATTCCTAGCACTTTATGGCTGCATTTTTTTGTTAGTAGAGCCCTATATAAAAGTTGGTATATGTTTGTTTATGCAAATCCATATTCATCCAGTAACAGCTTACACTTGCAAAACTACATGATTAGAGAATTGCGGCGTTGCGAGAAATGACAGAGGAGGAATGAGGATGACAGTAAGGCAGAGAATGTCACTGGACATTTATCATGCTTTTGTTTTGTTTTGTCAGTATTAAAAAAAAAAAAAAAAAAAAAGTGCCTTTGAGGTGTAGTGGGGAACCTGGCATAGGTTCCTAAGCTTCATATCTTAATTCATGAGCATTTGCACTTCTGTCAGAAATATACACAGAATCATGAACAATATTCATGTTACAAATACTTTTGTAAAAATGAGGTACATAAGCAATCAGAATTAATAACTATTCCACTTCAGTTTGACATCTGCTTACACCTTTAATAATAAGCTTTCTACTGCAATGAGTCTATATCATAGAATCACAGAATGCTTTGGGTTGGAAGAGATCTTAAAGATCATCTAGTTCCAATCCTCCTGCATGGGCATGGGCACCTCCCACTAAACCAAGCTACTCAGTGTCCCATCCAGCCTGGTCTTGGACATTTCCAGGGAGGGGGCATCCATAACTTCCCTGGACAACCTCTTCCAGTGTCTCACCACCCTCACACTAAAGAATTTCTTCCTCATATTCAGTGGAAATTTACCATCTTTCAGCTTGAAACCATGCCCCCTCATCCTATCGCTACATGCCTTTAAAAAAGACCTTTCCCAGCTTTCCTGTAAGCCTCTTTCAGACAGCAGAAGGCCAGGCTCAGAGAAAGGTCTTTCAACTAGACTCAAAATGGGAAATGGACGGGACTGGGCTTACCAGAGAGAAGCCAGTGTGCAGAATGCATGTGTTTGTGGGACAGTGTGCTGCTAAGGGATTTCAATCTGCTGTTTCAGTGGAGATGGGGGGATGTTGAACTATGCAGCAGCAAAGATATGAGGGATAGTGATAGGCTGGTAACTGCATCTGAGTGTGCTCAGGTGGGGATTAGAGCTTGTCCCTCCAAAACAGTGGCAGGATCATTAGCCTAGCTGAAGTGCATCTATACCAATGCATACAGCATGGGCAACAAACAAGGGAAGCTGGAAGCCATGATGCAACAGGAGAACTATGATATAGTGGCTATCACAGAAACATGGTGGATTACCTCACACAACTGGAGTGCCACAGTTGATGGCTATCAGCTTTTCAGAAGGGTTAAGCATGGAAGGGGTAGCCCTGTGTATTAGCAATTGCTAAGAATGCCTAGAACTTGAGTATAATGCTGACAAGATTGAGTGTGTCTGGATCAGGATTATGGCCAAGGCCAACAAGGCTAATATTGATGTAGGAGTCTGCTATAGACCTCCCAACCAGGGCAGTGAGGTAGATGAACTGTTCTTAAAACATCTGGGTGAAATCTCACAGTTCTTTGTCCTTGTTCTTGTGGGGGTCTTCAACTTCACTGATGTCTGCTGGAATTACAGCACAGCAGAGAGGGAACAGTCCTGGATGTTTCAGGAATGTGTCAAAGAGAACTTCCTGACACAGCTAGTGGGCGAACCAGCCAGGGAAGGTGCCCTGTTAGACCTGCTCTTTGTGAACAGAGAAGGGCTGGTAGGAGATGTGATGGTTGACGGCCATCTTGGGCACAGCAACCACAATTTGTTAGAATTCTCTATTCTGAGAAATGCCAGGAGGGGGTGCAGCAAAACTTCCACCCTAGACTTCCGAAGAGCAAACTTTAACTTGCTCTGTAGCCTGATTAACAGAATCCTTTGGGAAGGGTATAGGAGTCCAGGAAGTCTGAACAGTCTTCAAGAAGGAAGTCGTGGAGATGCAGGAGCAGGCCATCCTCTTGTGCTGTAAGATGATCTGGCAACATAGAAGACCAGCCTGGCTGAACAGGGAGCTTTGGCTAGCACTCAGGGAGAAAAAGACAATCTATGGCCTTTGGAGGAAGGGGCAGGTCACTCATGAGGACTACAAAAATGCTGTGAAGCTATGCAAGGAGAGAAGTAGAAGGTCCAAAGCCTGGCTAGAAATTAATCTGGCCTCTATGTTAAAGGATAACTAGAAAAGCCTCTATAAATATACTAACAACAGAAGAAAGGTCAGGGAGACCCTCAATTCCCTATTATATGCACGAGGAAACATAGTGACAAAGGGTCAGGAAAAGGCTGAGTTGCCAAATGACTTTTTTGCCTCAGTTTTTAGTAGTAGAACCAGTTATATAGAGGGAATCCAACTCCCTAAGCTAGGGGATAGGGACTGGCAGCAGAGTGAACTCCCCACAGTCCAGGAGGAGATGGTCAGTGACCTTCTCTATCATGTAGATGTGCACAAATCTACAGGACTTGATGGGGTGAACCCAGAAGTCTTGAAAGAGCTGGTGGGGGTACCCACCAAGCCACTTTTCATCATTTATCAGCAGTCCTAGCTGACTGGAGAGGTACTACCAGTTTGGAAATCAGCCAACATAACCCATATATATAAGAAGGGATGGAAGGATGATCTGGGAAATTACAGGCTTAGTTAGTCTGACTTCAGTACCAGGGAAGCTGATGGAACAGATCATCCTGAGTGCTATTATGTACTACGTGCGGAACAACCAGGTGATCAGGCCCAGTCAGCATGGGCTCATGAAGGGCAGGTCCAATTTGACTTATCTGATATCCTTCTCTGAAAGTTTGACCCACTTATTGGATGAAGGAAGGGCTGTGAATATTTTGTACCCTGATTTTAGCAAGGCCTTTGACGAGGTCTCCCACAGTATTCTTCTAGAGGAGTTGCTTGCTTATGGCTTGGATGTGCATATGCTTTGCTGGACCAAAAACTAGTTGGACGGCCAGGTCCAAGGAATTGATTCAATGGAGTTAAATCCAGTTGCTGGTGGTGTTTCCCAGGGCTCATTGCTGGGACTGCTCCTGTTTAACATCTTTATAGACGACTTGGATGAGGAGATAGAGTGCACCTTTAGTAAGTTTGCAGATGACACTAAGCTGGGTGGGAGTAGCCATCTTGTTGAGGGTAGGGAGGCTCTGCAGAGGGACCTAGCATATACTATTGATTCTTCAAGTGACCTTGAAACTGCTTGGATGGGTTTAACTTCACACATATTTGTTTCCAGGCCTCTTGCTGTAGCAAATAGTTTTAGTTTTATTAAGATTGTAAAGATACTGAGGTAGAGATTAAATTAGTTGCAACTCTGTCCATGGCCTTTCTCTGCCTTGTGTCTGGCACTTCAAAGGTTGAATTTGATACCAACTTTAGAGACACCATCCTTTTCTTACATAGCAAAAATCAGCTACCCTTTGCTGGCTATTTCCTCATATTTTATCCTATGAAGTTACATTTAATGTAATAAATTTAAAGAGTCAAGATGAATTGTGAGTTCCCCAGCTGCTTCTTCACATGGCTTTGGTCTCTTTTAGGTTCTGTTTCACATTTCGTCTCATGCTGTTTTCTTTAGTATCTCCCTGCTGTACTTCTCCTTTCCTCCGTCCCAGTCAGCATTTTGCCTTTTCTGAAATCCTTTTTCCCAGAGGACAACTATCTCTGCTGAGAGGCTTAACGATGTCCTGTGGTGGATTGGCTGGAGGCAGCTAGAACCGTCGGTGTTTATCACAGGGTAGCCCACATTCTCTCCTTTCAGAGGCTATCACTGAAGCCTGTCACTACCAAAACCTTGACAGCTACACCCAATACAGTGACCTTCTCTTAGTTTCATACCTCTCTTCCTTTTGTTGCATCTGTAGTATGAAAATTACTTGGTCAAATATGTACATCATCTGACAGTAAATACTTTGGCTTGTATGGATTTCTTAAGTCACACATTAAAATATTTCACAGATTACATACAATGTGTATTAAATTAAAATACACAAACATTTTAATTCATTCTTTTCTTCCCTTCATTGCATGAGATGTTCTTTTTAGGATTTAAGCAATTTACGAAATAGAACCTATGTTCAAAGACTACTTCTGGCACCTCTGAGCTACACGATACACTGTCTTTTCCCTTTCACACACAGTTTTTTAAGTCTTATGATAGGTATTCCTTTTCTAATAAATGGATATTTAACTCTTAAGAAGGCCCCCAGATGAGATGTAATATCAGCAAAATCCTCAGGGAAGGTGCCAAACTTCTTGCCTTTAAATTTCTCTTTTATCAACATATTTAGAAAATTAGGATCTCTCAGATTTTTATATATATCAGGTGTGCATTTTTATATACTTCAAGTGTTTTTTATTTTCTTTTCCATTTGGTGGGGAATAGGAAACATTTCAATTTCTCCAGCAAAGATGTTTTGTTCTATTGTAAGATTTTAAAGGTTTGAAAGAGACTTTAAAGTAGTTAAACACCTTATCTGTATTAGTCAAATGGAGGAAGTGAAAATAAAAATCATCATGGCTAGCTCATCCTTACTGATTTTAATATAAATTGTTGTTCAGTACATTAAACTATCACGTCTCAATTTTGCAAAGCAGAATATTCCGTGATTGACTTAGACGTTTAATTATACCACCACCTCTGAAACACCATGGCAATATTTATATGCGTTGTTTTTTTTTTTGCCTTATGACTGTTACAACATGTAGCACAAGTTTATCATGGTTGTTCTTTCTTCTGTGTACCTTTAAAAAGTGGCTCCAGGTTTTTAGATTCTGAGTAGACAGAGGCACCATGTGCAGTCAAAATTCAGGCATCAAAGATCTAAAGAATAAAAAAGAATTGGACCACGTTCGTTGCCTGTGGCAAGATTCTTCTCATCTAATTTTAGCCATCTAACTGTTAGGTGTCTATTGATGGAAGATGCTTCCACTGATATTGGTGAGAGAGAAGCATCTCCATCAAGTTGTTCATTGTTATAAAACTTGTAACAGAAGAAATAATTCCCTGAAGGGCTAATATGTGTCTTCATTAACTGTAGAAGAATTTTCCCACAGCATCCTTGTAGATAAGTTGATCAGGTATGGGTTTGGTGATCAGGAAGTGAGGTGGATTAGGAACTGATTGAAAGGAAGGATCCAGAGAGTTGTAGTCAATGGGGCAGAATCTGGTTGGAGGTGTGTGACTAGTGGAGTCCCACAGGGGTCGGTACTGGGACCGGTGTTGTTCAACATCTTCATCAACGACCTGGATGAGGGTATAGAATGTACCCTCAGCAAGTTTGCTGATGACACTAAGCTGGGAGGAGTGGCTGACACACCAGAAGGCTGTGCTGCCATTCAGAGAGACTTAGATAGGTTGGAGAGTTGGGCGGGGAGAAACATGATGAAATTCAACAAGGGGAAGTGCAGAGTCTTACATTTGGGGAAGAACAACACCATGTCCCAGTACAGATTGGGGGCTGAACTGCTGGAGAGTAGTGTAGGTGAAAGAGACCTGGGGGTCCTGGTAGACAGGAGGATGACCATGAGCCAGCAATGTGCCCTTGTGGCCAAGAAGGCCAATGGCATCCTGGGGTGCATTAGAAAGGGTGTGGTTAGTAGGTCAAGAGAGGTTCTCCTCCCCCTCTATTCTGCATTGGTGAGGCCACATCTGGAGTATTGTGTCCAGTTCTGGGCCCCTCAGTTCAAAAAGGACAGGGAACTGCTCGAAAGAGTCCAGCGCAGAGCTACGAAGATGATTAGGGGAGTGGAACATCTCCCTTATGAGGAAAGGCTGAGGGAGCTGGGTCTCTTTAGCTTGGAGAAAAGGAGACTGAGGGGTGACCTCATCAATGTTTACAAATATGTAAGGGGTGAGTGTCAGGGGGACGGAGTTAGGCTTTTCTCAGTGATGACCAGTGATAGGACAAGGGGTAATGGGTGTAAATTGGAGCATAGGAGGTTCAAGGTGAATATCCGAAAAAATTTTTTTACTGTAAGAGTGACAGAGCACTGGAACAGACTGCCCAGGGAGGTTGTGGAGTCTCCCTCACTGGAGACATTCAAAACCCACCTGGATGAGTTCCTGTGTGATGTACTCTAGGTGACCCTGCTCTGGCAGGGGGGTTGGACTAGATGATCTCTCGAGGTCCCTTCCAGCCCCTAAGATTCTATGATTCTATGATTCTGTGAATTTTTAATAACTAAAAGAGTGGCTTCTGGATATCAGAAGTTAGGTGAGAAAAATCTTATTATTTTTTAATTTTCTCTAGACTATTTTTACTCTTACATGCTTTCTCAAGACAAAGTATGAATCAGGGGCAGTGCTATGCAAGCAAGCTAATTAAAGAAAAAAAGAAAAAAAACCCCAAACCTTCAAAGAGTATTATAGAGCAATATGCAATTAGTGGCTATATTCTAAAAGCTGAGTCTGTTATTTGGATGCAAAAAGCAGCTAAGAGATGCTAAAATTCACTGGTGTTGTCTTTCCTGCTCCCTTGAGAGCAGGATCGAGAGTGGCTCTGCTAAAGGATAAGAAACCCATAATTACATTTTTTTCTCAGTCTATTATATCATACAAACAATTTTCTTTTTTACACAGAAGCTCGCTTTCTTTCAAAGAGAGAAAGTGGTCATTCATCTCATTAATAGCCTCTTTTTTAAATGAATCTGAAATTAATCAGAACCTTCAAGTTTAAACAAAAGGAACTGACTATTTCCTTGATTTTTAATGTAGCCCTCATCATGGCTGTTTCAGTGCATTAACACCTTTAATTTGGAAGAAAGAAAAATATTACTAAGTTTATTTCAGAAAACTATTGTTATTGTTAAGCAATGATGCAAGAAGCTAAATAAAAAGGTAAACTATAAGCAATAACCAATATGACAATTTTTACAGGTTCTAGAAAACCTACATATCAGGCGGTGTATTTATGACACAATCTGCTACTTACATTGTTCAAAAAGACTACTCCTGTAAGTGTTCCATACTATTTATTTTTCATTGTTTTCTGTTGCTATTATTGCTATTACTATGTCATACTTAATTAAATAGTGTCAGCAATGAGAAATAAACTGATAAACCAGCTATCTTCAAAAGTATCCATTTACCATTTCGTGCTTTTTATTTCTTAGATGCTGCTGTAAGGAAAACTAAGATGATATTTTCTCAGTGATGACCAGTGATAGGACAAGGGGTAATGGGTGTAAATTGGAGCATAGGAGGTTCAAGGTGAATATCCGAAAAAAAATTTTTACTGTAAGAGTGACAGAGCACTGGAACAGACTGCCCAGGGAGGTTGTGGAGTCTCCCTCACTGGAGACATTCAAAACCCACCTGGATGAGTTCCTGTGTGATGCACTCTAGGTGACCCTGCTCTGGCAGGGGGGTTGGACTAGATGATCTCTCGAGGTCCCTTCCAGCCCCTAAGATTCTATGATTCTATAGACCTAATCAGTAACATGTAATTCCATGTTAAACCATACAGTTATTCAGTGAAATCTAGTTCAACAAATTCAAAGATTTCATGACCTCAGTAGGGCAACCCAAGGAAATTCAGATCAGACCCTTTGCTTTCTAAACTCCTTCTCAGAAAGAAGCCCAGCTATGGCTGAATCCAACCTTTGTCTCAGACCTGGCCCTTTCAGGGAGAGTGATTAAAATGTCACAGTCCTAGGAAATGCTCGACCGTCCAACATCCTTTGATCAGATTAAGGTGAAACAACACTCAAGGTCTGTATTTTAATATTAGGTTTATTTAAAGCTATAGAAGGAATATGGATACTTCAATTATCTTAGGCTGCATGATCATAAAGGCTGACAAGTAGATCACAAGATTACAAAACATATATGATTAAGTTGTACAACCTAAGAAAAAACCCATGTAGTTAGGCCTTGTGTTACTTAGTGATGTTAGGAAGGTAGAGAGAGAAAGAGTAGGAGAAGAAGTTTATAGATAATAGAAAATCACCAGTCCTGGATCCAGCATTGGGCCAGCCAACAGGGGTGAGTTGGTGTCAGTGAGGCTCCCAAAGCCCACCATTGCAGACCCCTGTTTTGTAGGCAGTTTCCTTGTTTCACAAGGATGAGCAAGCCTGTTTGAGTCATAAACATGAGCAGCTGGAGTGGACCTCTGCCCCCTCCACCCCTCCATCCTTATCTCAATCCCTTCACAGTCTCTTTATTTACATCCCTCCTTTCTGTATTTGTTGCTGGGATTATGTGATGTGTGGAGTTAGGCTGTAGGTTTGCCTCAGCATGCACCTGAAAAAGACTGTGCAGCTCCCTCTCTGCCTCCCTAATGTCCCGCAGCCTTCTCACTGCTTCCTGAAGTTTGGCAACCTGCTGCAGGTCATCCACTTGCACACACATTTTACATGTAGGATTGCCATCAGTCCCTGCCCCGTAGGAGAGGTCTAGGTGTTTTCCACAGCCTGTGATCTGTGTGGCTTTCTTCCTCTTCCCTACTTCTGTCTGGGTGGAGGCATCTCTCACCATCAGGGTGGACAGTGTAGACCCCGTAGCTGCAGGTGTTTCCTTTGTTATTTGGTAGTTTGGCATAGCTCTCTAAACTATGATTTCCCCAGACACTTTTCAGAATTACTTTTCTCTCTGGTCCACCTCTGGCCCATGTTCAGGGTATGGTTTCAGCTCAGCTGGTGTGGATAACTAGGCTAGGACAAATTTGTGGATGTCGAATTGCTTTGCCCAAGTCATGAAGAAAAACTATTGAAATACAGGCCGTGACACAGCAATAGTTTCATAAACTGAAGCAGAAAGAGGGAAGAAAACTAGTAGCATAACTATATTTTAGAATTGTCTCATCAATAAAATGTTCTCTAATTATGAATTTAAAGAAATTGAACAAAAATAAAGGAAATCAGAATGAAAATTATATAATGTAAAGAGAGTAAGAAGTTTTCACAACATTGGTAGGTTGAAAACAGAAGAACATGGAAGACTATTTATAGACAAAACCAGATTCTCAAATATCCATATAAGAAAAGAAACAACAAGGCAATGACAGGCTTATATTCACTTTCTTTTTTTTTTTTTTTTTTTTTTTTTTTTTTTAATTGGAAGAATGTATTAAATAAATGGAACCAGAGAATTATGGATAGTGAGGAATAAGTAGATGATGGAGGTTGGAGTGGAGGGACTGCTAAAGCAGGAATCTGCCATGAAAAGGGGGAAAAAAAAGAGATGCAAAAACTTGGAAAGCTTTAGAAAAAGAGGTTTCAAAACAAAGTACAAAACCATTGGACTACAAATGAAGAATTATTTCCATAGGAAGTGTTTTTAAAGTTATGAAAAAAGGGGTGTCAATTTATCATTGTTTAGCTCAAGCTCTCAGCACTTGATCTGAAGTGTCTGTAAAGTATCTGCTGTAAATTCTACCATAGTTCACAAAGCACTTTCCAGTTCTACAAAGTAAGGAAATCTATATATATACTCAAAGAAAGACTAAAATTCACAGCTGTGAAGTTCTGTGAAAAGGGAGCAAGAAACATCAAAGGCACTGCAAGTATTCTATGTTCAGCAGTATGAAATTTGATGATCTCTATGCCAAAGGGGAAAGAAGAATAATCTCAAACATTTTCTCAAAAATGAATGTGTCAAGAATTTCTTCCTGTGCCAAAATCTGGTGATAAGCTAAACACTGAGTTCTTGAGCAAGACAGCAATAAGGAAAAATCAAGACTTTAATAGCAGTGAAAAAACCTATATTTCCTGCTATGCACACTATCTTTTCCTGTGATCAGTATCTAATGTCTGATAGGGAAGTGGAAAAATCTTTTAATGTTGTATGTGAAGGACAGTGAAAAATCTTCCTGGGCTGGTATAAGCGATAAACAGAGCCATGAAATACGCATTTAGTATAATAAGATATTTTGAAAGTAGAAGTTCAGCTGAATCTTGTGCTAGGGCTATTTGAAATGGGATTGAAAGTGGGACTACAACTGGAAAAAAGCTCTTACAGATAGGCACTGCATTTTTCAAATGAAAAAATGACATAAAACTCAGAGTTTCAGATTTTGTTCAACACTTTTTTTAACCTCTTTTAATTACAGTAGAACAGGTATTGTCTGAAAAAAATGAATATTTTCAAGGATTAGTGTAAATCTCCATTTAGTGCTTCACAGTTAAAATTTGTTCTTGTATCCACAATGGATAGTAACTTAAGGTATGCTAACCCTGGTAGTTTGTCACCTGAACTACTGTTCTATTTACATTAGAAACCATGCTAGTGAAAGATGTAACAGTAATATTTTGTGAACTCTCCATATTGGTAGATACAGTAACAGCAGCTGAAGTACCCAAGTCATGAAGAAAAACTATTGAAATACAGGCCGTGACACAGCAATAGTTTCATAAACTGAAGCAGAAAGAGGGAAGAAAACTAGTAGCATAACTATATTTTAGAATTGTCTCATCAATAAAATGTTCTCTAATTATGAATTTAAAGAAATTGAACAAAAATAAAGGAAATCAGAATGAAAATTATATAATGTAAAGAGAGTAAGAAGTTTTCACAACATTGGTAGGTTGAAAACAGAAGAACATGGAAGACTATTTATAGACAAAACCAGATTCTCAAATATCCATATAAGAAAAGAAACAACAAGGCAATGACAGGCTTATATTCACTTTCTTTTTTTTTTTTTTTTTTTTTTTTTTTTTTTTTTTTTAATTGGAAGAATGTATTAAATAAATGGAACCAGAGAATTATGGATAGTGAGGAATAAGTAGATGATGGAGGTTGGAGTGGAGGGACTGCTAAAGCAGGAATCTGCCATGAAAAGGGGGAAAAAAAAGAGATGCAAAAACTTGGAAAGCTTTAGAAAAAGAGGTTTCAAAACAAAGTACAAAACCATTGGACTACAAATGAAGAATTATTTCCATAGGAAGTGTTTTTAAAGTTATGAAAAAAGGGGTGTCAATTTATCATTGTTTAGCTCAAGCTCTCAGCACTTGATCTGAAGTGTCTGTAAAGTATCTGCTGTAAATTCTACCATAGTTCACAAAGCACTTTCCAGTTCTACAAAGTAAGGAAATCTATATATATACTCAAAGAAAGACTAAAATTCACAGCTGTGAAGTTCTGTGAAAAGGGAGCAAGAAACATCAAAGGCACTGCAAGTATTCTATGTTCAGCAGTATGAAATTTGATGATCTCTATGCCAAAGGGGAAAGAAGAATAATCTCAAACATTTTCTCAAAAATGAATGTGTCAAGAATTTCTTCCTGTGACAAAATCTGGTGATAAGCTAAACACTGAGTTCTTGAGCAAGACAGCAATAAGGAAAAATCAAGACTTTAATAGCAGTGAAAAAACCTATATTTCCTGCTATGCACACTATCTTTTCCTGTGATCAGTATCTAATGTCTGATAGGGAAGTGGAAAAATCTTTTAATGTTGTATGTGAAGGACAGTGAAAAATCTTCCTGGGCTGGTATAAGCGATAAACAGAGCCATGAAATACGCATTTAGTATAATAAGATATTTTGAAAGTAGAAGTTCAGCTGAATCTTGTGCTAGGGCTATTTGAAATGGGATTGAAAGTGGGACTACAACTGGAAAAAAGCTCTTACAGATAGGCACTGCATTTTTCAAATGAAAAAATGACATAAAACTCAGAGTTTCAGATTTTGTTCAACACTTTTTTTAACCTCTTTTAATTACAGTAGAACAGGTATTGTCTGAAAAAAATGAATATTTTCAAGGATTAGTGTAAATCTCCATTTAGTGCTTCACAGTTAAAATTTGTTCTTGTATCCACAATGGATAGTAACTTAAGGTATGCTAACCCTGGTAGTTTGTCACCTGAACTACTGTTCTATTTACATTAGAAACCATGCTAGTGAAAGATGTAACAGTAATATTTTGTGAACTCTCCATATTGGTAGATACAGTAACAGCAGCTGAAGTACTCAGTTTATTCATCCTTCTCCCTGCCAAAGTAGTATGCAATACAAGAGTATTTTGTCTTTTGAGCATTGTTATTTACAGTGTGCAAGGCAATGAAATTTCTACTATTTCCCTAACAAAGCCATTTTATATCTCACTGTGGGAACTCTTCAACAGAACAACTTTTATTAAAAAAAAAATTTATTTTTTTTTTTTTTTTAATTTTCTTTGCACCTGGTTTGCACCTTCTCACTCTTCTTTACCGCTACTGTAATTTTTCTTTTTAACTTTCACCCAAGTATTATATCCTTTATTTAAGTTTTGTTCATTTGTCAGTTCTTCAGACAACTTCTTCTGAAGCCTTTCAAGTACTGATTATCCTTTTTTTAATGAGTTACCCATGAGTGAAAGGAATATATTGAGTACAAGGGGCTGATCTCCAGGCATATGTTTATAATGTAATTGTATGTCGCTGATTTCTGGCCTTGATTTCTGTTCAGATTATAAGAGGACATTTATCTACTAATGGGCAGTAAACTAATTATTAGAGTTCTACTTAATATCCCCATCAGACATTTTTTATAGTCACAGCTTAGTGGTTTCCCAGAATCATCACTTTTTAAATTTTTTGTGTGGGGGGTTTTTTCTCCCCGCCCCTTTTTGTCATAGTCATAGGCCAAAAGGCAGCAGACACAAATTGGAAAACACAAGTGGACTGCAATATGATTGACCTACGTGTAGCTATAGTTATTTTCACTGGCTGTCTACATGACATTATTACCTTATTGTCATATCCTCAAAATATCGATTTATTTTCCACAAAATTGGTGCATTTGATAGTGTGCACACCTAAGAACTTAAGTAAGTGTTAAATGATTTCTGAAGAATACGTGAGTTTTTAAATGAGAAAGAAAAGACTTTTCCAATAGTAAAGCTCGTTATGAAAATAATTTACAGGCATTCAGGGAAGAAATATCTTCACCTACATTTCCATTAGAAGAGAATCTCTTGATAAATGTTTGTGAAAGACAAAAAATAACAGAAATGTATCCCAAAAAGAAAAAAGGACAGTTACCATTTTACAATATAGATTAAGTGGTTGTACTGATGAATTTCCAAATAGAGACTTTTATATAGGTATAAAAGACTGTATTTTTTTATTTTTCTTTTAGCTCCATATCACACTGATAGAGAAATTGACACAACAGTAGTATTTTTGGAATATGAAGTAATACTGCTGTTTCTTGACTTAGATAATCTCTTAAGGAAAGCTGTGTTTTTAATAGCATCAGAAAGGCTTGAGCCAACTAAGCATAAAATATTTTCCTGAATATGCCAAACCTTTGGTTGTACTTAAACTGATATTAGCAGTGGAAAGCTCATTACCAAAAAAATCAATTTGCAAAGAGAAAAAGCTTTGGCATTCCTAGCAGGGTGAGTTGCAGAACATAAATTAGGTTACCCACCTTGTGCATGCAAAAATATGGTTTAGACACCTTTATAAATAAGTTTAATAATATTTACTAGAAGTAACTGAGGTTTTTTATTCCAATACAGAAAAATTAAGCTTTGTTCATGCTAAATATACTTATATTAGATGATAACATCCACGCTGTTCACTGAATAAAATAAATGATGTAACAATGCCACACTTATACAAGAAAGGTTGTATTTAGAAAAATAAACTAGTTGAAGAAAAAATGAAATATTAAAAGAAGTAATTAATAAGGTGCAAAAATGACAGATTCTGGTGGTGATTTTTACAGATTTTTCTAGTCAATCATATGTAGCATTATCATTTAAAATTGTATTTTGCTAGTCAGCAAAGTCTTGAATTTTTCTTATTGTTAATACTGTTAATTACTCTTGCTTTACATTTATTTTTCCCTTGTAGTTCATAATTACACTTGGCTTGCCATGCTTTCCCTTTTACACTCTTCAGTGTCTAAGATTAAAGATTTCAGCTCTCTTTGAAGTTAGGAAATGTTTTTATGGCTTAGCTGGAAATTATCTCTCTTAATTAATAGATTACTGGAAAAGTATTTGAGTATCTAACTCCTTCCCGCTATTTTATGGTATAGGCTTTTTTAGTATTTGTACTGTGGAAACACTCAAAGGCTGGAATCATGGATCTGCATGTGCAACAAAGCTGTGTGTATTAAACAGTAAAAAACACCAAAGGAAGACAATTTATGCCCCAGGAGTTTTGGATACAAAGAAAGGTCAGAAGATATTTTTAATTCACTAGCATTTGTATATTTATCTCAGAGTTATTTCTAAATACAGACCAACAACTTTAATCCAATGTACTTGAAAATGGCTCACCAAAGTCTAGAATGGTTGCTTGGAAAGCATTGTGGTTGCTAAGAACATACTGCTACCTTGTATTTCTACCAAAAAGATAAGGTCTTGTCATGTCATGAACATCCTGAAGGAAAAATTCCTAAGAAATTCTGAAAAGAAAAGAAAAATAAGTACAGCTTTGAGATACGATTAACCTCAACATTAAGACACCTAAATTTTGAAGTCTATTTGTATGGGTTTATATGTCAGTAGGGCAGCTTAGCTGACTTGCACTTAGAGGATCAGATCACATTTAAGAAATACTTATTGGAATTTGTTAATATTTATTGGATACTGATGGATTTCTGAAATGTGTAAGCTATCTGTATGTCATATGTACCAGTTCAAAGTACACATGCTGGTTATATTGAAATGTTGCAAATGTTACTGACTGTGCTGTGCTAGTCAATGCAACATCTGAAAAATAATTTAGGTGCCTGAGCTCAGGTAACTCATGCCGTATAAGGAATCCTTTGCTATCTTGCCAGATCTGTAGCTGCTGCCCCATAAAAACATAGGGTCCTTGTAACTGTTGTGTCAAACCTGCAACTTCCTATGGATGTTACAGGTAGGCACGGGGTTAAAGCACCACTAGACACTAAGTTGAGGTGCCTGAATTTGAAGGTTTTGCATATTCATCTATAGATCAATTTATGAAACTGTTGTTTTTGAAGGGACAAAACACAACAATGTATTGCAAAGTGAATTAACTTAGTACTTATATTGCTGAAAGGTTTTAAAAATAATTTTTCCATGATTAGTCAATAAAATGTAGGTATGAATAATTGATTTAAAGTGCTAGTTTTATTTTCTAAATCTTAATCTTCCCTGTGCTGTCAGATATTACTTAGGATTCCACCAATATCTTATGATTCTTGGATTGCTGTTTAAAGGTAATCTGTATAATTTTCCTAGAAGATTTTTCTTTTGAAAAATTAGATTATATTGAATTTAGGAATTCTGTCCATTGCTAGTTTTCTGTACTCATTTTAGGTGTCTATTTGCCAGGTAATCACTGTTACGCTGATTTGCCACACATAAATAATTTGTTCTATGTACAATCTGTCTACCATAACATATTTAAAAAAATCTTTATATACAAGTTAGTTCAGTGTTGTACCTTTATTTTGCTCTGAAAAATCTATTTTTTTTCCACTCATGTAATTTTGGTTAACTTATATAATGAGAAATGTGTCCCAAAATTCAGTCATTTTACTCTCCGTATTTATTTATTCTCAGTCTAGAAAATCTAGTTAATGTATTTTTATTTTTAATAGACATTTTGTCTGCTTTCATTGTTTTATTGTCTTACTTGTTGGAGATGATGGTAAAGAAAATAACTAAGTCTATAAAACAGACTACTTAAATTTGTGGACAGAATTTAATGAAGTTAAAGGGTCAAGAAATATATCACCAAAAGTAAAGTTAGATCCCAGCTAGTTTGGTAATGAGACTCAGTTTCACTTGACAAAATTAAGAAATATAGTCCAATCACAGTGCTCTGATATTAATCAAGACTCTGTTCAAGAATTCCTCTGTACATACAGTGTATTTGTGATCTACAGTGATCCCTTTGTTTTGTTCAGTAGAGTTGTGGGCTATTTTACAACAGAACTCCAGGAATGCATCAAGTTTGAGGAATCTGAGGGACAGTGCAAATCCACTCCTTGTCATCCATGACTTGCAATCCATTTGGGATTGCTTATAATGTTAATTTTCTTTTAAAATACTAGTGCACATGAGCTATCTAACTGCCTTGAGTGAACACACAGAAAATAATTGTCAGTCTATTTATGTTCTTTCCATATTACAAAGATAATACTAGAGAGATTATCCTGTGCATAGATCTGTTTATTCATGCACTTTCTTTTAATGTGCATTTCTTTTAATCTCTGTGAGAACCAAATCTAGAAGCATGTCTATGCTTTGAACATCAAATTACGGCAAATCACACACTAAGAGCTTAAAGAAAGCTGGAGTGCAGTTTGTCAGAAATTCTAAACAACTGACACTTGGTTATGTTGGATTAGTAACTCCATACTTATTGTTTGTTAATAAAAAATAAAGTGATGCAGGACTAATTTTAGTTCTTAAAGTCTTACTGAGATGATGTCCCAAAAAAGAAAAAAGCCCACTTCTTCAACTTTCGGGATGTTTTTCCTTCACTTTTCTTCTAAAATCCTTGCTCCTGATATTTGACAACATAATGGCTATAGTCATGACAGTTTTCTGTTTTACAGCTTCTTTGCCAGTGTGGCTTCTCCCACCAAATTATGTTTATCTTTCTTCTGTGATAAATAACTTTGCAAATAGTGTATTTGAAGTTTTCAGCTTATATTCCATTATTAGGTAAAATAACACACTAACTGCTATATACAACATACATGAATGCTTGAATTTCCTTGGTGTTTGCATAGTTTTCAATTTATTTACTTATTTTTAAACTCTTATCCATCATGAATCGACATATCTACTATTACAGGTGGTGATCCATAAGTGGGAGTGACTATACCGCTTTGTTCCTTTTTACTGTCTGTGGGAAATTGCTATAATGATTCCTATCAGGTCAGACTCAGCATGTCCAGGTGGTCAGCTTCTAAAAGAAAACATCTGCTACACGTATTTTTTTGTCACATATGTGTTGCTTGTAATTTAGATATCTAGCAATTCCCCAAAACTCAAACTCTCAGACAACAAAACCCATTCTTAGTTGAACTGCCCAGTTGTACAGATTTGTGGGACTGGATTATGCAGCAAGGCATCAGAACAGAAAATTCTACCATTTAGTATCTGATTAATTTCTCAGAGTAAAAAACAGTTACAGACCTGACTTATTAAGACTAACAAAATACTAGATAACAAAAAAAAGAAGATATATATCACAGTAAGTCGATGTATTTGTGTGTCAGTAGATTTCAAAGATTTTTATGCATCCTTGTCTAAGTGATTCCTGTAATGACCATCATGACTCAGTACATAGGGGTAAGAACCAAACTAGCCCTTTATGCTCCTAAAGTGAGATCCATCTTACTTTAACTTTCTGAAAGTTTTAGTCATTGCCATCAAACATAGCTATATATGTTGTTTTTTTTCTATTGTTGGTAAAGTGAGATGTCTTTTAAAAGTGATTCAATTAACAATCCAAGATAAGCAAGTTTTTCAAAATATCTTTTTTTCCAATTGACTGTAGAGGGAACCCAGGTAATCTATACTATATGCTGTTTCTAATAAGCAATAAGATAAAAACCTGTATTTCTATATACAAGCCAATATCCTACCAGACCCGGTTGTGTGGGTAGGTAGGATTAGTAGGTAGGATTAGTCTTAGCTGATTTTTTAAGTCAACAGTAGATATCTACACCTGTGTCAGTTTATTGTAATGTACTTTTTAATTCATGTTGAACTAAGTGCTTTTAGTTTGCAACTCATCTAACCTGTTTAAATGATGGTACCTCGGGTTTGTGGCTCATATATAATAACATTTCTGGGTAAACACATAGGTCTCTGAAATTCAGTCACTACATAAATCACAGGATCATAGAATGATTTGAGTTAGAAGGGACCTTAAAGATCATTCAGTTCTTTCATGTTTTAAAAAAAGTCTTTTTGAGGTCTGAAAGTTGTCATCCCTATATGTAACTAATCTTAGTTTACCTGAGGAGAGCACATAGAAAGAGAGGATAAGAAAGAAAAAACAGTTATTTATGTAGTAGATTATGATCTTAATAGTAAAAACACCTAGGTAGAAGGAGAGAAACCTAAATTCCTTGTCTGGTTCATTAGAAGGGACCAAACTCGATGCATTCTAGGCAAATGCTTCAGCAACAAGTTATTTAGTACTATTTTATGTGTGTTCCTTGTAACTATGTCCATGCAGACATACTTGCCAGGTAAGACCAGAGATAAACTGGAATCTGGAGTGAACAATTCATGTTCAAAGAGAAACCCTCAAACAAAAACATTGTTGCCCAAATATTCCTTAATTTATTCAATTATGAACTAATGTAGATGCTTTCAGTTTTGTTTCCTCTTAATGTTGAATATATTTAGAAAGCTGAAGTATGGTATGTAAGAAATAACAGAAGAGCTTGGCATAGTATTTATATAGATACTGTATAATTTATTAGAAATATTATTTATTCATATATTGTTTTTATAGAAACAGTATTTGTAGATAAAATCTCTGTCACTCAGAAGGCTTGGTGGACACTTTTGTTAACAGTAGTAAATTGTATTGTGTTTGGATGAGCATCTTAATTTAAGCGGGGAAGTGATTGCAATAATTTTGAAAAATAAAATGCTTAATGTGAAGATAAAATATGAACTATCTAGTAAAATTTTCCTGAATAAATGTTAATGTTTGTTAAGGATACAAAATATTTTCTGTTCAGATATCTGACACTAAAGTTATAGCTGTTTGCTACTGCCATATGTCACTTGAATCAAGAGAAACTTGATTAGGAATGTGTTAAAAGCTTTTAATTGTCTTATACCTACTATTTGTATATTCTATGACATGTTTACTCCCTCTAGGACATATCTCTAGATATGCTTCATGTATCAGTACGTGTAAGTAAAAAACAGAGCCAAGAAACAGATACAGAATATACAAATTTCCCATATTTATCTGATTGAAACATAGTGAGAATGTTTACAACTTTTTTCTCCCATCATTATTGTAAAGATTTAAGTGGGCAAATACACACAATGCACACAATATAATATTATATGGAGAAAGTTACTTTATTTTATTATTGTTTTTACTTTTTATTATTTTATTTTATTCTTAAAATGATATTAAAAAGCTACATTAATAACAATTTTTTTTTTGATAAATTGACAGTGGTTATCAAGCATGAAAGAAACAACATCTCTTGGACTATGTAACATTTAATGAACAAACTGATGTTGAAGTTCTAAGTAAACCACAACATTCTTGGTTATGAAAGAAGCAGTCTTTCTTTTAAAAAAACAGTATTTACTGAAGGAACATACAGTGATTCAAAAGCAGATGCTGAAATTTAAAGTTTCAAACAGAAGTTTGAATAGGAAAATTTATTAAATTTATGTTGTTCTTGTCAAGGAAGTATATAAAAATTTTGTGATGTATTGCAGTTGACATGTTAACAAAAGAAAAGGCTGAAAAATGATACTAACTTTTGAAGATCTGTCTTTCTCTGTTCCAAAGTTAGTTCTGTACTTTGTGAGAAATACACAGGGCTGAAGACATTATGTGCCATTATTTATACAGAAGAGACCTACTTGTTGTCTGGAAAGTTTAGCTACTGTTAGTAGTTACTGCAAAATACTTAAGAAATATAGATGCCTTGTATATCTGCGTGTATCTTCATTTAAGAAACTAGGAAACATGTTCTATGACTAAACTACTCTGCAATATGGCCAAGTATTTTTGGGTCTGCTGATAGGCAAGCCCACGTAACCTGCTGGAAAGTACCACATTTTTTTTCCCTGCTCATAAACTAGGCCTCCTAGTAAAAATAGGACAAAAAAGGAGAAATACATGCTGCCAGGTCTCATATGTGCTGAAGATCTGCAGAGGTGGATCAAGGAACAGGGAAAGATTATTGAGTTCCTCAGTTCAGACATACTCACAGTGTCTGAGAAATGAGAATAGCATTCCCTGTCCTGTGGTCCACACTGGCTTAGTATGTCATGAAAATAAGTTGAGCCAACAATACAGCATCACAAAGTATGTACGGAAAGTAGAATCAGGCAAATCTTAAATTATTACAACAATGCACCACATGAAAAACCTCCAAGAAAGAAAAAAAATCTAAAGAAATTTTGTCATGGAAATTAGGAAATGTATAGTCCCCATGGTTTATTCCCAATCTTTGTGTGAATCTCCTACAGGTATCAGCTGGCACTCAAGTCACTAAAAGAAAAATGCAGTCCCAAACTTTTGTTATTCTGACTATTTTTTCCTTTTGCATGTGAACAGAACATATTTGGAAGGCTATTCTGATCTTCCTGCATATGCAGAACACCAGTGCAAGATATGAGAGTTCGTTGCAATGAAGAAGAGCAGAATAAATAATAAGGGCTTTGTTGTGTGGACAGGAGAGCAGAATTGAGTTCTAAAGATCCCAGTAGTTTCTGCTAGACATTTGAAAATTCCTAAGCTGGATAAACTAATTCAATAGATGCTGTTTGTTTTTTGTTTCTTTTGTTGTTTTGTTGGGGTTTTTTAATAATTGGAATATTTATGAATTTTTTTTTCTACAGAGATTCGTAGGGCAATTAGGGCAGCTTAGTGAATTCTTTATTTCCCACTAGTTATTGTCATTAATAACAAACTAATTAATATTTTTGTTTATTTTTCATTAAACTAAGGTGTTCATTAAAACTAAGGTGTTGAAACAGTGAATGACAATTACAAAGACATTAAAGGCATTAAATATTATAATTTCAATTGTTAATTATGCATTATCACATTGACATGCTAATAATTCCAGCAAAACTACAGGATACTTTACTTAAATTCTAATATAACTACTCTGACTATTTCAGCTACTGAGAAAATTTATGTAGTGCCTGTACAGAATTGTAAAACTCAGAGAGAAAGTAGCATATGGGATTTGTCTTTTCAAAGATCAAAACCTTAAACCTTAGAATGTTTTAAGTCTTATATTTGAGTTGTAAAAGACAGCAATGCACTTATACAACAGCAGTGTAAAATCAGAACACAAAATGTAAAAGTTCTTTCAGGAACCAATCCAACTATGTATTTAAATATTGCAAAATGCACTATTGCATGAAGTAGTACAAACAAGATAGGCATTTAGAAGTATCTCTGGTGGAAATTAAATTTTCCCAATGAGAGAGATGCTAGAACTCTCTTGATCATTGGTTACATTGTGTTGCTGCCTCAAAACCACCAGAAATTTTTTTGGGAAGCTGAAGAGGTTTTATTAAGACAACAAAATTAACATAGCTACTTTTTGTCTTGTGCTTTCTCAGAATGATAGAAGCTAAGGTCTAAATACCAATTTGGTCTTCTTACTTCAAGATTGTAAAAGAAGCATAAAAGGTGTAAGCTATTCTAGAACCTCAGTGCTTCTGTGTTACAGCTGCTTTCCTTATAGTATAAGGAAACAGATGCTTCTGTTGGTTCTGATAGGTGACTGACACAAATAGCTCATAAAAAAGAATGCAATAGAATACAGTCCCTTTCTGTGCCTTAAGAACATGTGACATTGGTTGCATCCTATAAGATGCCTATCTTATATAGTAATAGCAACTGAAAACTTTTTCAGATACTTAGTTGTGATTTTACAACTCCGTGTGTATTGTTTAGTACAAGCTACTGTCCGGAACAATAAGCCTGGCTGCTTTTCATGGATGCCAACATTCAGTCAATCTCATTTATAGCTGTTTCTCAGTTACTCTTTATATCTTTTCAAGCTGTAATGGGCATAGTAACATTACTTCGCACTGGTACTTATCGTGTTTTAAAATATCTTTTTCAGAAACAAACATGGTGATCAGTTCTGTAAGACTGTATTAAACAAGTTCTGTAAATACTCTATTCAAATTAGCTCCTAAAAAGATTAGCTTGACTGAATCTCTGTCATAGCATAAACACCAAAGATCTTTCATAGTTGTAGTCCTTGTACCAGTTTTTAAAAAATATATTAATGCTTATTTGTTATTTTATTTTCCCCTACATTAGTGAAAATAGAGCTAGAACTTCTGTTCTCGTATATGGGATGAGATGATTAATGATAATACATTCAAATTTTATAATTGTGAGTTATTAATTATAAAATAATAATAATAAATTAATGCATATTATCTTGAAGGCCTATTCCAACCAAAACCATTCTATTATTAACCAATACAATTAACAAAATGAAATTATTGTAAATAATGTAAAATTATTACATTGCTAGTTTCTATATTCTTTACAAGAAGCACTATTTTCTCTGTAAACTCCATTATTTTAGCAGGCTGCAGAACCCTGGACATAAGATCTACTGGAGAATGTCAACAGAGTAAAATTTATGCCCTGTGCTTTGTGTAAATTCTGCTGTTGGAGCAGTCAAGGGGGAGAAATTGGATGGTGTATAAGCTTGCTGATGGTGGATTAAATACCGAAATACATTGCAAAAGAGTCTAGCTTGATTTATCAGGCTTTACTATTTCCTGAGTAAATTCTATTCTTTGAGCTCAAACAGAAAAGGATATAAAAATGTACAAACTGCAGACTGTCTTAGGAAATATCTTTAACACTTGTAACATTCTGCTTTGGCTGAACTGATAAGGAAGAGGGAGTTATATTAATCTTTCACACAAAATTATCATTACTCCTATTAATACCAGCTTTTTAGCATCTGCGGAGGAAAAAATAGTTATCAGGAGCAGTCTGCATGGGGTCACCAAGGGAAAATCACGCTTGACCAGTCTGTTAGCCTTCTATGACAACAAAACTGGCTGGTTAGATCAGGGGAGAGCAGTGGATATTCTCCACCTCAACTTCAGCTAGACTTTTAACACTGTCTCCCATAGTATCCTTGTAGGGAAGATTAGGAAGTGTGGGTTAGATGTGTGGAAAGTGAGGTGGATTGAGAATTGGCTGGATGGCAGAGCTTTGAGAGTTGTGATATGTGGCTTGGAGGCCTGTATCTAGTGGTGACCCTCAGGGATCAGTACTGGGTCCTGTACTGTTCAAGATATTCCTCAATGACCTGGATGAAGGGACAGAGTGTACCCTCAAGTACAGTTTTCTGATGATAGAGAAGCGGGAGGAGTGGCTGGCACACCAGAAGGATGTGCTGCCATTCAGCAGGACCTGGACAGGTTGGAGTTTTGGGCAGAGAGGAAACTCATGAAGTTCAACACGGGCAAGTATAAAGTCCTGCACCTGGGGAGGAAAATACCAGGTATCAGTACAGATTAGGGGTTTGAAATGCAGAACCTTCCTGGACATAATCCTGTGCACCTGCATTAGCAGATATTTTGACTAAATGATTCCCAGACATCCTTTCTAACCCCTACCATTCTCTGATTCTGTCATCTCTAAAAAAGAGGTAAGGGTGAGATGGAAGGACACCCAAACAAAGGAAATTATGGGAAGAGGGACAGAAGGGTGGATGGACAAAATTTGGACTGTCTGCTAGATAGTATGTTAGTACTTTCTCAAAAGAAAAATACAATAGAAAGGATCAATTCAAGTCTAATTTAGAATATGGATGGGTCTTAGGTCTTTATTTTGTAGAAAACAAATTATTTCTTCATTTCATCCTTTGAGCATTGGAAATCATCTCAGGAATTTCAGAAATGAGAATCAATTTCCATAAGCTTTTGTATAAGACATCGAATCAAACCCAACTTTCCCAGTATAGAAATAGATACGGAAAAATAATGCAAAACAACAGGAATAATTTGCAGACCTTGAAGATGTGTAAACAATTCCAATCGTAACAGTGTTTTTGCATTTATGAAACATATTCAGGGAATGGAAAACTCTAATGCAAGTTTTCAGAAAATGCTGAATAGAGCTTTAAAGATTAATTAAAAGAGTCAGTCTCAGCTAACTTATTACCTGCACAAAGTCAAATTATGTATGTTCCCCTTTAAACTGTAGAAACAAAAAGTAGATACTTGAGAAATTTATCTAACTTATCTTACAGGAAGAGTTGAACTATATATTCTAAGGGACTATTATTTTAATGAAATATGAAGTAAGATGAAGGTGACCAATTGAAATGGAAAAAAAAAACATAGACTGTTAATATTAAAATTATGTGACAATCTTCACCATAAGAGCCACCACTTTATTATAAATGGGTATTGGCTGAGGTAACTTTCATTTAACCTTAAATAAGCTCAACTTTACTGATCCAAATCTCTGGCTCAGACTGATCATAACACAGCCCAAATCAACACCACAAAACTAGCATGCCATTTTGAATATATCGGACATTAGACTTACGTATGTGACTCCTCTTTTCCTTTTTCCCTCTCTGTCTACACATAATCTCATACAGTTATGATACACTACACCAGGTCCTCTTGCTTTTCATTCTCTATTAGATGTAGTAGTTAGGGGTGGCCTATTTTTGTGCTGCTCAGATGTGTCTGGAGATGTGGATTCTGCATAAGAGGCTGAAAATGCCATGCTTCCAGTTTGTCGTATCTCTCACGATAAGTGATCTTGCAACCAAAGAAGTCCCTATTCTTTCCTGAAATTTTATTTAACACTGAACTGACTACCCATTGGCTGACCAGTCAAATACTAGAACCCCAGAAAAACTGTGAATTCTGAAACGTATATATAAAATTCTAATTCCCTATTTTAATGGTATTCAAATCATGCATACTTGAAACAGCCCCAACACTTTTTTTTTAGAACTCACTACTGTTGAAATCTTCACATGCTCTGAATACTTATTGATTCTGTGCCAGTCCTTCATTCCTCAGTAGCACAGACTCACAGAATCATCCTGGTTGGAAAGGACATGGAAGATCGTCAAGTTCAACCATAACCTAAATATATCAGCCATAACCTAATCTACCTGTTCAGTGCTTAATTCATGTCCCTAAGCACTACATCTATATTTCTTTTAAAGAATTCCTGGGGTGGTAACTCTGCCACCTTCCTGTTCCAGTGTCCAACCACTCTTTCGGCAAAGAAACTCTTTCTAATATCCAATCTAAACCTCCCCTGGTGCAGCTTCAGGTCATTTCCTCTTGTCCTGTCATTATTCACTTGAGAGAAGAGGCCAGCTCCCACCTCCCCACACCCTCCTTTCAGGTAACTGTAGAGAGCAATGAGGTCTCCCCTCAGCCTCCTCTTCTTCAAACTAAACAATCTCAGTTCCCTCAGCCTCTCCTCATAGGACTTGTTCTCCAGACCTTTCACCAGTTTGGTAGCTCTTCTCTGGACACACTTGAGCAACTCAACATCCTTTTTGTAGAGAGGGGCCCAGCACTGAACACAGTACTGAAGATGTGGCCTCACCAGTGCTGAGTACCCGGGCACAATAATTTCCCTACTCCTGCTGGCCACACTATTCCTGATGCAGGCCAGGGTGCTGTTGGCCTTATAGCCACCTGGGCACACTGTTGGCTCATAAGATTACTAAAGCCCAAAATAAACAAATGCAGAATAGTTCTTTGAAAATTTACCCCACACTTTAAAAGAAGAACAAGTCTGAAAACATTCCATACCCCCATTCTACTTCCACAGCTCACTCTAAACATCAAACCTCACTTGGAGGTGATTTGGAACTATTGTAAAGGAATGAACAAAAGTGGATACTGATACGAGTTAGAATAATAATCTTGAAAACCCTAACTTCTGGAGGATATACTTAATTAGCTAAAAAGGTAGAGTGACACTTTCTGGTTCATTAGGACTAAATACTAGAAGCCATACAACTTGCTGAATATTTCCTTCTTAATAGAAAATAGTTTTAAAATAACAAAGTTTTTATTTACATTGGGAGGAATTGTTATGTGCTCAGTGATGTCCATTGTCACTCATTAGATGCGCTAGGTGACTGAGGAAATATCAAATGTTACCTACAGGATGCTTATCAAATGTTACCTACAGGATTTGGGTAAGAACACCCACATAATGAAGGAAAACTCATGCCAGCCCACCATGACTCCTAAAAACTCAATTAGAGTGCACTTACTTACAGTGTGTCTTTATTATTAACAGCTGTTTATACACTAAAATCTCAACGTCTACAACAAATAAAGGTGAAGTGAGACTTGATCAGACCTTACTTTTCACCACAAAGAAATCCACATGTTGTTTTGAGATGTAAGCTCTGTCCACCAGCCACTCTGCAGGCTCCCAGGTGATATCCACAGTTAATTTCTTCCATCCAGTCAGAGGCTTTATCATACCTGACATATCAATCAATATTCCTTCTTAGTTGCTGCAAACTGAGAGCTGCCTGAATATTTTGTAGTAACAAGGGGTAAGATAAAACAAAAATAACACAGTCTCTATCAAAAAGCCAGCTTTTCACTAGTACCTGGTGATTATTTGACCAGTGGTTTAGCTCTACAGTGTGGCTATAGTTAATTCAGTATTTGTATAATTATATTTCCATTAGTAAAGCACTTTGCAAAATATGTTCAGCTGCAAAGACATTTAGGAATCTATGACAATACAGAGACCAGTGTTACTCCCTTTACAAGAGTCCCTTACTGTTAGAGCACTTCCCTAGGAAATGGGAGGCTGATCATCAGCCCCTACTCATTTTTTATAGGCAAAGGTCTAAAGGCATTTGATGTGCCTAACTTTAAATAACTTACTTGCCCATCAATCACATAGATGCACACAAGACAGAAGTCGTGGCTGGGAAGCCTATATTACCATAATCTGTAGTATCTAGGGCTCTAGTTATATGAAGCACTAGAGGCATCAGAGTGAAGCACCAAATTAATCCACGGTACTTCCCAGGGTTATTTAAAGAATGTATTAACTGATTGTTTCAAGCGGGTCATGAAAAGTGTGCACGGATCAGTGAAGGTCAAGCTGTACTTGATTCTCCTGCCCATCTCCCAGAAACAGTTTTGAGATAACAGTAGGGTTGCACATCCCAAAGGTAGTCACAATGCAATATGTGTAGCTGGAAATAGAACACCTCATATAAATTTTATCTCTATTTTTATCTCTTCCAGATGATTTTTTGGTTTTTTTTTTAAGTTTCATGTGTGTTTCAATCTAGGCAATCTTACATTTATCTTTTTTCAAAAAACAGGAAAATACTCCTGAAAGACAGCCAAGGAAATCCCAGTAGGATCACAGGTGCTACTGCAAGTTGCATTAGTAGACCACTGGAATACTTAAGATTGATTATTTGGGCTTGTCCCTAGATGCACTTCTGAATTTGTTATGTTAACATATTTTTGTGTTAGCACTGTACGTAAATCTTTTTTTTTTTTTTTTTTCCTTTTTAATCCCTTCTAGGATAGATACTGTCTTTATTATAAAGTATTTAATGAAATGAATATTTTTTACCTACTGATTTTGGTTTATCTCAAAAAACCTCAGCCAATAATTTCTGAGAAAAGTAACAGTGCAAAAGCAAAAATCTGCACAATGTGGGTAATAAATTAGTTACAACAGCTAAAGTATGCTTACACTCAGTGAAAATTAAAATAGATGTTATTTTACTGCTGGAACGATTCATCAAAATTTACAACTTTCTATTTTTATAAACATTAATAAGGAGGTTTTCTAGACTTCACAATTTCACAACACATAAAATACCAAATTCTTAGGACTCTGCCATGTTATTATTATGAAACAATAAATTGCTGCTGCTATTTAAAAAGTGTTAACAATTGTATGACTGTAAAAAACAGCACTGAATATTGTTGTACACAAAAAAAGATATTCTAGGTAATGAGAACATCTGTAATTTTAGCATAATATTTTCATATTCCTATTTTTCATTTATACCACCATTCTTTTGTGAATTTCTGAAAAAGTATTTCAAATAATTATTTGCAAGTTTATTAAAAATATGTATTATTCCAGAAAACTATTGATTAGCACAATACCTAAGAAGTACTCTAGAGAAGTATGAATTTACATTTTCCTATTTATAAGTTAGTGTCTAAAGGAACAGAGTGCTGCAATAGTTGACTAAGGAAGTTATTTTATATAACATTTTAATGATCTTGGCACAAAAAAACCTGTTCCTGTGAAATGTGCTGATGACAAGACAACTTTGGACAGGGGTCTCAAAGAAGTAAACTGCATAGCTGTTAGCACTGAAGTAGCACATACAGATACCTATTTCAACAAGTCAGAGGACTGTAGAATCATAGGATATCTCAAGTTGAAAGGGACATAAAAGGATCAAGTCCAACCCCCTGCTCCTCACAAGACTATCCAAAACTAACTCATATGACTAAGAAGGTCATCCAGAGGCTCCTTGAACTCTAACAGGCTTCATGTTGTAACCACTTATGTGGTGTGACAGCAGCACTCCTCTGCCCCCCAAGGGCTAGGGTTCTAAAGCTCTTGACTACTGACAGATGCTCTGGACTCTTTGCTTATATGCCACTGGCTCTTTCTTTGTCATCCATCCCCAAAACACATTTCCCTCACTAAATAAGTGTTTGATTTTATGTCACTGAGTGATGTGGCTGTGTTCTTGTAAAATTCTTGAAGACATGGGAGTTCACCAGTTATGCTAGTACTGTTAACTGTTCCATTCAGTGGTATCTGCTACCCAGAAAAAAACGCAAGAAAATCAACTGCCTTTAGTGCTGTATGGAACCATGGAAAAAAATAATGTATAATCAGAAATTCATTTACCATAGGTGAACACTCACACACACACAAAGAAGTCCTTTTTGTTTAAGTCTTGTGATCCATTATTCTTTGAAAGCTCCAGTCCATATTGGGAGAAAGTGTTTACTACACCTTTCTATCTTATCAGAGATACAATAAAATACTCAAAAAAGTAAATAATGCAGACATTTTACCAAGTGCTTAGCATAAAAATGATTGTATCGCCAACATATAGGCCAATTTGCATGGCAGGTACCTCTGCTAGAGATAAGAAATAAATGCAAATGGAAAATAACAAAAAAAAAAATATTGAGTCCACTGAACAGTTTTGTTTCCAGAGTTAGTTAATTGAATATGACATACTTTTGACTACAGAAAACACTTCTAGCTTTTTCTAATTACTTAAAATAGGAAATCTTTCATATTTAGAGAGATTGTCCAACTTGTTGACTATTGTTGGTCTCAGAATATGAGACATTTCCTTTGTTAAAGTGACTTTTACTTTCCCTTTTTTTAGCATTAAGAAGTATAAATCAGTTAGAATAAATCTTATATAATCATCTTTTCTGAAGTTCAAATTGCTGTGAATATCTAGTTTTTACCAAGTAACTGCAGAAAGGCATAAAATACCAGAATTAGTCATAAAGGTAGAACGTGTTTCTTCCCTTTAGAAAGCTGATTAGGGCTGACTCTCCAGTGGGAGATCTGCCACTGACTTGAATAGGTATGAAACCAAGTATGCTGAGGGAAATTTAGGTAGCTGAAATGCTCTGTTAATGGATAATAGAAACCATTATAACTAAATTCTTAGCTATTCTTCAGAACTTTGGTAAATTACTGACTAGTGACTCTTTGTTCATTCTCTGAGATAGCCTTTTAAAGTTTTTTAGAAATGCTTGGTTCAAAGCTACCAAAAACTGGAATCTATGGCTTGATGAGATATCACAAGGCCATGAACACAGAAACCAATTCCATTCTCAGTGGTTTAAATTATTACCACCTCCCTTCCTCTTTATAACTAATCTAACAATTTGTATGCATAGAGTTAAACACTGAATTAATAAGATTAAACTTAAAACCATTTTGAAGGAACAATAGGGTTTTGGAATAAACATTGTTAACACTATATCATGTATTCTTCTAGTTTTTAATCAGAATAACATTCAGTCATCATTTATTTCACTTTTCAAATGGAAGCTATGAAAGTCAGGTGAAAATTAGGCATGTTACTTCCCTCTTGGTCTCTTCTGCACATTATTAAAGCTGCTGAATATGACACTGCTTGTACTGTGTAAAATGGGTCTCAGCTGACCCATTTACCACAAACTGTGGTTTTGCTGTCATCAATTGTATCCACATTAGCATGTTAGCTCAGATCAGAAAAGTATTTTTTAAAACAGATTTCCTAATTCTGCCCTCCCACTACACTTTCTTCCACAATACACAAAAATGAAGCTCAGAATGAAGCTGGCAAAATTGTGTGTCAGATTAAGCAGAATTGGAAGATGTGCTACAGGTGTGCAAATTAGAGCTCTTCAACCAGTAACATCACCTAGTGAGTGGGACCTGACTAGAGTTAGTCCTGAGGAACCCTTCCTCTCTCCTGACAGAATATAGCATGGATGTTGGGTGCCCAACTGAAATTTACTTTTATTGAGCAACACTATTTGATAATGTAAACATAGCCTTTCCTTTTACAGTCTGTCGAGAGAACTAGTTAAAACACTGAAGTGGAGTATGGGTAATACTCACTTTCTATACATAAATGCTGGGAGTGTTAATTCCTTGGAACATGTTATTCTAGTATTGAAGGCTGATGAAGTTTACAAAAAGAAATTACACTGACACTGGATCCAGAGAGCAAAATTTAGACTGTACCCTGTTACAGTTTCCTTTATAAGTGATTGTCCATAACTTCATTGGAGACATTCAAAAGATTGGAGGGATGCACTAGCATGCGAGTTTGTTGAATACAAGAGATCCAAAGAGGAGACACACTTTCATTTCAGTAAAGACAGAAGGCAATGCATATCTGAAGCTATGCAAATGCTAGAACCGTAGTAATAACAAGCAACACCATTCCTTCCAGAGGGTCATCCAGATTTTTTCTGCCTTCCTGTAATGTGTCACTCCACCCCTTGCAATTTCTAGTTACTGACCTTATGTCCTGCTAATACCTTTTCAGGGATGTCAGCACTGGAAAAAGTAATATGAAAACATCTGTATATTCTAGTTCGTCCTGCCTGTAGAGCATTTCTACCAAATATTATTTGATATTTGTGTCTGAGAAGTTGGCATATACAACTCCTGAACTCGTACAAAACACCACATTATTCTCTTTAGACAAAACAGAAAATAAGAAAGCAACCAAAGAGGCCCTTAACATTTCAATCATTCATATAAAGGAAAAGAGAAATAGTAGTTTCTTCTTCCAAGGTTTAGAAATCAATGCCTTCAGTATTTTAAGTTACAAAATCACGTGGTTTGTTTTTTTTCTGGTGTGTGTTTTTGTAGTTTTTGTTTGTTTGTTTATTTTTTAAAATCTAAATATGTATCTGCAGTTAAAAAAACAACTTTCCAGTATGAGATTTTCCTCTAATCATTTATTACACAAAGGTACAAATTTGTTTCTTCTCAGTGCATAGGAGGTATGAAATAGAGATAAGGCAGGTTTAGTTTTTGCTTTCTTACATTTAATGAGCAAATAAATTGCTACAGTGCTCCTTTCTCTTTCTTGTTTACAGTTGAGATTCATGTTGTGAGTTACAGAATATAAAATTCAATTTCTAGAATCATGCAGTTTGTCTTAAATATTTTCTTATGTATTTTTATTCTTAGAAATATATTGTACTAGTTAGAATGTAAAAAATAGTAATGGTAAGGAAAAAATAAACAAACAAGCAAAACCCAAACCATCAACAACTAATTATATAAGGGTAGTCTTCTGTGTGCTAGGTTGCCAGGACATGTAAGAGAAAAGGGAAAGGACAGAATCTGCCCATACTGATGGCTGTATGCAGCTAACACAACCCAATATTGAATTTTGGTGCTCCCCCAACTAATTTTTTGTTTTGTTTGGGTTTTTTTTCCAATTACGCCTCAAAGGCTTAATCCACATGCTTGTGGATTCAAGAAGGAAATCACAAGACAGGCTCTGCAGCTTAACCGCAAAAATGTATCGAATATGTCTAGAAACAGTACCAACAACCACTGCTCTGTTATAGTGACTTACAAATTAGTCCCTCTTGATTTGAATGAATAACTTTCAAACATTATATACATATATTCAAAACATTATTTTTATACATACATTGAAAAATATATTTATACATTGAATATACAAATAAATACTATATAATATATAATTTATAAGTGAATGCATTTAATAAATATATATATTATCTATATCATATGTGGAAGATGTAATATTTAATATCAACTTTACTTATTTGAAGATATCTGAATTTAGCACAGTGATACAAAGTATACTGAAATCACAACACAAGTGTAAGTTTTGCTTTGCAAAATAGAGCTATTGCAATCCACACTGTAGTCACAGTACCAGTGTGATTCCCATCACTGGTCTTTATAATATATTCTCCATTACAACACAACAGCATCCTCACCTGCCAAAAAGGAGTACATCTATTAAAGCCAGTTCAAGCCCATTGCTCTCTTGAAAATTATTTTGGTAATTGTTCAATTTTTATACTCTCTGTTGGGTCAAGACATGGATTCATTCCCCTCCATGCTACCCTAACCCAGGTGGATATTTACACTCTTTTAATGAACTCAAGCAGAAATATTTACACCACTAGTTGATCTGCTCAGATGTAATGTAGTAAACTTATTCACTCAACTGTCACAGCTGTTTCTCTCAAACAAAGCCCACCCTCTGGACCCTTTTGGATCCCTTCTTTGCAATAGCTGTAGTCAGTCACACTCAACATTATTCCCTGGGTTTCATGGGTACATCATCCTTGCCCATCCCCTCTGCACCTTCTGTCCATTATAGAGGTTTATCTGTCAGTTACACAAATGCATCACATGTGTACTAGTTACAGCTTAGCTTAGCTTATTTTAGATTGCCTTGGGTGTTCCATAAACAAGAACATTTATAAATATCTATGACACATATCTAACATGCAAAGGTACTTACTGTCTTCAAAAGTATAGTAGTAAGATTGTAGAATCATAGAATGGTTGGGGTTGGAAGGGATCTATCGAGATCATTAAGTCCAAGCCCCTTACCAGAGCAGGATCACCTAGGGCAGGTCACACAGAAACATGTCTAAATAGGTCTTGAAAGTCTTCAGTGAAGGAGACTCCACAACCTCTCTGAGCCACCTGTTCCAGTGCTCACTAATAATAGATCAATATTAATACAAGACTAACAGTATTTAGGTCAAAATAATACCTCAGCATACCATCTTATTCTGATGGATATTATTTTGACCTAAATACTGTTAGTCTTGTATTACAATATTTACTACCTGTAAGTAAAAAACTGATGCAAACTATCTGAGGAGAAACTGTATAGCGAAAGGGAATGTGAATCTCAGTTATGAAAAGCAAGGTAAATGAGATATCCTTTGGTCAAATGTGTATTTCCTCCTGAGTGCAAAAGAAAATACCTTGCCCTATGAATGAAGAGAAGGAAAAGGCCAACACTCTCATTTCATAGTGCTGTAGCTGACTGAAAGCCAGGAAGGAAAGCAGTAACTAAATGTTTGCCTTTTTTTCTTCAAATTCTTTGAAGTGTTGGGTTTTTTTCAGAACAAATACTAACAGTACTGCTGTTGTACCTAACTTGGTGGGTAAACTGAATGTTGACTGAATTGCAGTTGTAAACTGCAATGGTCTTGACTGATTACTAGTTTGGGAATCAGAGTAGAATCTTTCCTTTAGCAAAAAGCAATCTGATGCCTACTTGTTTGCTTTTCGTATTTTTCACAGCATATAGCTCTGGATGCTGCACAGGTTTGATGGGAGTGACAGAATGGAACAGTTAAATAAATGCTTCATTCCTAAAGAGTTCAGGTGCATTTGATCTAACTTAATGAGTCCTACAGAAACTAAAAATGGGATTAATTTTGCTTGTTCATGCTTGAAGAAAAAAAAAGAAAATAATAAAATCCTCAAAAGCAGATGGAAGGAGAGCTACAACTGTAAAAATAAAATTCCCAGTGGAAATAAATTTTCACAGTTACATTTGTTTTTTTCTAAGATATACGTTTTAGGACACTGTGAAGCAAATAACTCACAGGAAGAAAATTTAAGATTATTATATAGCTTGACCATAGTAATAAATATTCTAGTAAAAGAAATACTAAATAAAGACTTTTATATTATAAAATTTATATTAATTTACAACTAATAAAATACCTGAAAACTGAAAACATAAAGGAGACATAGAATACAACCATGTAATACAGACTATTTTAAAATAATGGAATCATAGAATGGTTTGGATTGGAAGGGACCTTAAGGATCATCTAGTTCCAAATCCTCCCACTAGACCAGACTGTTTAAAACCTCATCCAACCTGGCCTTGAGCACTTTCAGGGAGAACACATTCACAACCACCCTGGGCAACCTGTTCCCCTGACTTGCCACACTCACACTACAGAATTTCTTCCTAATATCTAACCTAAATCTGCCTTCTTCCAGTTGAAAACCATCACCCCTTGTCCTATCACTACACACTCTTGTAATAAGTCCCTCTCTAGCTTTTCTGTAGGCCCCCTTCAGGTACTGGAAAGCTGCTATAAGGTCTTCCCAGAGCCTTCTCTTTTCCAGGCTTGGGGTCCTCCACATGTGCAGCCCATCAGGAGCAGACTGCTCCAGAGCAGACTTCCCAAAGATTCACAGCCTTCTTTGGGCACAGCCCCACCTCCTGGCATGGAGTCCTCCACAGCTGCAGGTCCATATCTGCCCTACCGTGCTTCTCCATGGTTGCAGGTCCACATCCGCTCAACCATGTGCCTCCATGGGTTCCAGGGGGACAGCCTACCCTCTCACCACAGGCTGCAGGGTAACCTCTGCTCTGGCATCTGTTCCCCCTTACTGGCCTTGGTATCTCTGCTCTGGTATTGCTCTCTTCACTCCCTGTGCTCTTTTTTAAAGCAGCTACTCACAGAAGCCACTCTTGGGGCCCCTCCCCCACTACCAAAACAGTGCCACACCACCCCTATAAACCATGAAAATTATTTTGAAATTAATTTTGTTTTGTGCCAGAAAACAGGACAATGAAATTAAGTTACAAGTCTTACACTAAAAGCAGTATGACAAACGTTAGCTTGCAGGACAGGTTTTAGTTAAATTTATGTATTTATGTATTTTAGTATTTATGAATATTTCCCTCTAGAAACAAAGTCAAGGTGTTTTGCATAACCAAAAAAATTTACATAGGATGATAATCAATTATTAATGAGGAAAAGAATATTTAAGAAGAATGGAAAAGACATAAAAAGCTATTATTCAAAACAACTGGTAGGATGTAACAGTCTTTTTACATTTTAATTGGGGTAAAATCAGACAGAAGAAAACAACATAAATCATAAAATACAAAACCTTGATTGCCTACAGAAAAGAATGACTTAGGCATAACCTCATTTTAGCAGCTAAATATCACTACAGAGATTAGTTTGTACATTTCCTATTATTTATTTGTCACGAAAGGGGAATTATTTGGGTCAAAACTCATTTACAAGGAAGATCTAGCTGTTTAAATAAAAAAGATTAAAGTCAGTTTGCCTTCTTCAATATCTTAAAACTAGGCTTGTGAATTATAACCAGGGGCACCTCCTACCCTGGGAACAGTGAGATCTGTTCCCAGAAGAATTTAATATCCTTTAATTAAAGCAATATGACCACAAGTATCATTTTGTGACTTGTTTTCCTCCTGCGCATAGCATGAACAGCATGCATGCTATCACCAAGACCAGCTTCAAAACAGGTTGGAATAGGAAATGTTTAATATTTTTTATAGAATAAATAGAATAAAATAGAAAAAAAATAATGAGCTGTCTTTGAAAACCTCAGGAGAAACAGTATGTCTGAGCAACTTGGATGCTTAAATTTCCTAATCACAATTGTCTGTTTGATAGCTTGTAACACAGTTTTGTGTCAGCTTGCAGGCTTTTCAAAGCTGGTATGTTTTTCAAGTCAGCATAACCTGTACTGTATTGTACTGTGGTGATAACCTAACCAGAATGAGAGTGAATGAGGAAATTATTTTTTTCAGGTGAGTATAATGAGTACAGAAGGAAGGAAAAAAAGTAATTCAAATAAAATTTTAAAAGTTATATCAGAATAACTCCATCACTGATGAAAGTCTAAAATCAGGGGGGGAAAAAAACAAACCAAATAATATTCCTCACTCTATTTTGTTAATTCTGGATTTTCTAAACTGTGAGTCATTTTCTGTAAAATGGGGCTAAGTATATAAATACCTAAAACATCTATTAGGAAGGTAAGTAATTATTTTTATATATGACAAAATCATCTTTGAGGACGCCATGGTTTCAGTTCTTCACCACTCTATAAGAACTTCACACTGACTTTCAAAATTTGTGTTCATAAGCAGTCAAGAAGCTTCCAAACCTTCAAACCCGATGAGACCTAATTCTGGCTCTATCATTGACTGTTTTTGTTCTTTGAGACTGTGCACAGGTCTGCTGAACTTTCACCACATTTGTGAAGTCTTTTTCTTCTTTGGTTGTCTGACTTCTAAGAACAAATGACCTTACTCCCAAGCTTTTCACTGGATGAGTCATTTTATGTGGACTCAGATCTTTCTCCTCACTTTTAACTCCTTTCTCATTTTTAAAAAGAATGTAACTGAAAAGCCTTCCTTTAGTCAAACTTGCTAATGGACACTGCAGTTAATAGCAGGCAAATTGTATGTAGGATGATGGGATCAGCTTCATTTCTTTACAAAAATGGGATAAAAATAATTATTTCCACCTTCTATAGAATACTTCCCAGTTTACAGAGGACTATTGAAACCCCGAGCTGGATGGACATTTGCATGCACTCTGATTCACCCTAATTGCTTTTTAAATAGTGCATGTTTAAGAGAAGCAAGAATAATAAAACAAAACACATAAGCAGAATCTCTAAGTGACTTTCATTTCGGTTTCTGATACCTATTCTAACTGATTCTCTTGCTGTTCAAGCAATTTTGCTCAAATATGCCAGCTACCCCTATATAATTTACATCATCATGCTCTTGAGTCAGACTGCAGTTTCTTTTCTAAAGAAACATGGAAAAATAAAACACAGGATCTATCTGAGACTGTATTTTAAGAGATTTCAGCTGAAATTCACTGAGATTAGAATTTCCTCTATTTGCCTACCCTTTTAAAGTTTTTAACTGCTATATATGACATCATGGACAAGAAAATTTTCATTTTAGGACCTACTTGTGCTTTGTGATTTACAAAATCTGATAGACATTACTTTCTATGAACATTGAATTTCCAAGCCAAGACAGATCAATCAGTTTTCCAAAAAACAGGCAGCAAAAACTGCTACTGATGGTTTCACGTGCAATGTTCATATAGAAGACACTGTAAGGAAAACCAATAAAAATACTGAAAAAAATCTACACACTTTTTTTTTTTTTTTTAATCATTCTAGGGCGTTGATAACACAAGATACTGGAAACCATATGCAGCATAAAAGCAGGCATTTTTTTCCATTTAAATTTACATATCCTTATGGACAACATACCAGATGGCTGTTCAACACTTTTTTTTTTTTTTTTTTTTTCCAAATTTCATGTGGAAAAAAGCAAAAATTTGAAGAACTTTAAGATTTTTTTTCTTGAGTTGGAGTTTTGTTGTCTTAAAGCAATATAGGGTTTTCTGACATTGAGAGCAACACATCCCCCAGGGTAGCTTTCTTCCAGAGATATTTTTATTTTAAGATGTTTAAGAGATGTGTTGTTTTTTTTTAAATGTCAGCAAAGAGAAGACAAACATTTGTAAGTATTTCTACTGCTCTTTCAATATATGGCTCTATAAACAAATGCAATTTTCTGACTTGCTTTAATGAAAGGACTACTGAACAGTCCTTTTAAATTATCAGACTTAAAAAAGGTCAGTTTCATGTTTGCTTCTCTTTAATTTGGACACAATACTGAGATTGAAAGAAAGAAGTTCTTTCATTTCCACAGCAAGGAAGTACCTTTTTTTTTTTTTTTTTTTTTTTTTTGTTTAAGTATGCAGCAGTCCTGTTTAGACAGAAGTGAAGCTCATATCTGGCTCTTCTAAAAGTAAGGCACCAGACACTTTGTTTTTTCACAGCACTGTAGCCTGTCTTTAGCTCTATGATCTTGTTCACACATTGCAGCTGATTTCCCTATGAAAGATCAAATTAGGTTGACCAAGCTTACTTGGATATGTGACTACACCTTAAATGAATGAAACATGGAGCAGAAGGGGACTAATCTGCATAAACTTTAAAGTGCTTGCTTTTCCAGCTGTACTGCTATTTTTATCTGACAAATACATAAGGTTAAACATTTAGCTTTAATTGGGATATTTTGTGTTAAAAAATCAGCAACATTTATACAGTTTTGAATGCACTTGAATTATCCTGAACAGGTGAGAGGATATTTCCACTATAAAGATGTACAAAGTGCCAGGGATCCTAACTGTTGACTGTTTGTGAGAAGTTCTCACTGTAGAATGCCTGGGTAACTTAGAAATACATAAGTTCCTCCAGCAGCATAAAGCCCACAATTGCATAACATTTTCTTAAAATGTCACCAAAGCTGCTTGATTTGTTTTGTCAGTAGCTTAGCTGGGGGATTTTCTCTGGACAGCTATGCATCCTATGACTACTTTTCCATTACCTTTTTCTTCTCAAGCTATGCAATAAATACAAATACCTTCTTGTTGGCCATCTTGTTTATGTGCTGGCTCCTGTGTTGTCTGCATGAAGTTTGTCTACTTTTTAAAGCTATTTCTCGTAAAAAGTGCAACAAAAAAAACCCCACCCCATTATATTTTTATTTGAAATTTTATTTATATTTTTTACTTTGCATCTTCCTCTCAGAGGTCTTGCCAAAAGATAATATAAGACTTTCAGTTACTAATGTAAGCAACACAGAACAGGATACAAATAATCAAAAACTGAGATGAATTAGTAGAAGTCTCAGTATCTTTTCCTGCCTTCATTAATATTCTTTCTACATACACAAGTAAGTTACTTGGATTTGGTGGGTCATCCCTCCCCCATATCTATCTTTTTACTAAACATCAGGTATTAAGATTATGTGACTCCTTCTAATTGTACAAACTACAAAAAATCACATAGAAAAATTAATGTCTTTTCATGGAATTTGGAAATTTTGTCCATTCATGCAAGGGCACTGTAAAAAATACAAATTATTATGCTTGCTTAAAGGAAGTATAAGGACAATATCTGTAGCAGGATGCTCTATCTCTCAATAGGCCTGCCTCAGTTTCCCTCTCAGACTCAACTGTTTTTTGTCTCTCCATTCTGCAGTCCCAGGCCTGAAATGGAAAGATTCCCATGAGAAGAGAAGAAGCCTAGCAAACTGCTAGCTGGTAACAACCTTGAAAGGTACAGAGGCCAAGCTGATATTCATAACACCAGCTGCCCTCCATTGTTGAAGAACATGGAGCCCAGCGCAGCCACAACTAGGCCTGAAATGGAGATGAAGAACAAACAGATAAACAAAAGAGTTTGCTTGGTAAGAACAAGGCCTTTATGGTTTTTCTACTGTTTCCCTTTTATGCTCCAATGAGACATGTTGGAGGTATGGCTAATGGTTAAATGACAGCAGTCAATCCACTTTATTCTATAAAAGCCTGGCCTCTTTTCTGATTGGGGGATTTCTGTACACTTTCCCTGGAGATTATTGGACCTTCTCCCTCGAGCGGGGACACCTGCTAGAGAGACCAATTCTCAAGAACAACAGTTCACCCAAGGACACCCAGCTGTGGCCTGGCAAGGGTGAGAAATATTAACTAATTCACTGTTTTCTTAGCAAGCTTAATGTTAAGTAATCTTCATTATTAAGTTTAAGACTGTAGAATCCTTTAAAGGTGATAATTAATACTCTAGACCTAGTATAGAATTTGATAATAAGTTGCCAGCATTGTGGTGGTTAACCTTTGTTGTTTGATTTAATTATAAGTAGTAAAATTCAATGCTAATATACCCTTTGCATCCAAACTGCACTGCTGTTCTTATCTCCCAACTCCCCTACGCTTTTGCTGTGCTTGTGCCTCCTGTCCAATTGTTAAGACCCCAGCGTTATATGTTGTAAATCTTGATTACAACATATACATCTTGTCTGTCATCTGTTCCATCTGGGACAATATCACACCCTCTACTGGATGCCTCTGAGGAAAAATGCAAACCCTACTCTACTGATATTTTATTTTATGTCTGGAATTCATCTTGACATTGCCATTCAGTATGAAAACAGAAGTTCCCCTCTTTATTAATTTCTGCTTTCATTCCTGGACTATTCAGAAAATAAATTATGCAAAATAACATCCTGGGTGGCAATTAATAAGAAATTTTCTACTTGGAGAAAACAAAAACATTTACGTACACGTTGTTTTGCTTGCACTTATCCTATTTCCATGGGGAAATTACGATAGCTAAATCACAACACATAAGAATAGGTTCATTTATGAAGCATTTTCAGTGTTGCATTTCACATCCTTTTTAGTGACAAGTAGTACAAGTGGCAATCTGAAAGTAACATGGGAATAATTTTGTGAAACAGATATGTGTTCTTAATATATTCATGTCACAGAGTCCTGTCTTGACAAGATCTTATTCAGTCTCTGTGTCTATAAAACAGTCACTAAAGCACAAAAATCAGGAGGAGTTGCAAGGGTTTACTTTTTGTTGATTGCTTTATCCATTTTATTTAATTTTTAAAAAATAATTCTACATAGCAAGTCATCAGGCTTAGACTGTTGTTATGTTTTGGGGGCTAAAAGAGACGCATCACAAACACCAGTATTAAATATGTTTTACATTTACCCAGTTAATCATTATCTGTAGTCTTGTGTAGAGACAATTTTTTTATCTTTTAGAAACAGTGCTTGCACAGCAACAGTAATGCCACTTTAAGTGGATTTTTTTAGTATGTACTTACTTCTTAGGCAGATATGAAATGTTCAGATGTTATTGACATTTAACAAGAAAGGAAGAGGTTTATAAAACCACTTTATAAAAGTGGGTCTCAAACAGTGATCAATTTTTTTACTACATTAAGACTTTTTATTCCATAGAGAATTAAAATCATACATTCTGTTTTGTCATTTCTAAATTTAGGAGTCTATATGTTGAACAGGTATGTCTTGAACTAAGTATCTTAGAAACTATCTTCTTAAAAAAATAAAAATCAATAGATTTTTTTCCCAGACAAGGTAATCATCTTAAGTCAAAGCAATTAATGTAATACCAAAGGAAGAAGATACTAGTGTGCTTTTATTCATGTTCTCTGGAACTTGCAGCAGTTCATTATGTCTACCATCAAAAGCATTTTAATAACAGGCTATAAATGGATATAAACTCTGATAAAAGGGGGAGATAGCATATGTTGGAGCTGAATTAGTATTTTGTTAAAACACCTCTTATAAAACTGGCTTATAGAAAAATTATAGCCTAATCAGGCCTTCCGGAGATTCTAGATTCCATTTCTTGCCAAAACTTTTTATTTGTGGGAACTCACTCCTCAGTATAAATCCCTTTACATGATTTGAACTAATATAGTAATTTTGCCCCTTTGAGATTATTAAATATTAGGTAAACAGTTAGGATATAAGAAAAGGTAGCATTATACACTTATTAAAACTAAAAATATATTATTCTGATGCTTTCATGAAAACATATTAAAAATACATTAAAGTCAAACATAAAAATATGCCTCTGTTTTAAACAGAGGATTTTGAAGAGGCAGAATTTTAAAGAGTGCATTCCTTAACTGTGTCATGTTTCTCTCACTTCTTCCCTTCCCTCTACCTGTAACTTAATAAAATTATTGAATTACTATAATTGCATCTATCTTTAAATACTTCCCCTTTGAAATACAATCTTTCTTCAGCAGCCCAACTAATATACTACAAGGGGTAAAGGCAGAAGTAGTTTAGATAGTTAAATCAGAATAATTTTATAGAGTTGAATGAACTGCAGGTTCAAGTAAGGACTCAGAAAAAAGGAAAAACAAATTCCTTCTACCTAAATCAGAAATTACAGAAAAATCCCTGTGGTATTGTATACCTGCGTTGTTCTAGTATTTCGTGAATAGTGCCATGTTATATCCCTTGGAGTGGCATTCCAGCCTTCAAACTTCAAAGAACCTCAGCTGACTTCTGAAATCTCCCTGTACAGAGCAAGCTTAAGATTCCTAAATTCTAATCCTTTGACTGGCTTCTAATTGAGGTGCCATGGAGGCTTAAAATGGATAGTGGAACTTGCCTGCTTGAATGTTGTATTTTTAGCTGCAATGGGTTACATGGAAAAAGTGCAAAAAGATCAGTGGCCTCAAAAACATGACTGTAAATGGAATATGGAAAGAGACTGATTTGTTAAGAGAGAAAAAGGAATTAAAAACTCAAATATATAACTGTTTATTAAAAAGAGGCAGCGAAAATTGTCAGTCATTAAAGAGCCAAAAATATCAGCAGGCTTAATTTGTAATTTTAAAGGGTTTTTGGGTACTTATATACATATTTATTATTACTTAGTAATACTAGTAGCCATCCTTTGTCTATACTTCACAATGAAGTCCAATATTTTTGCCATTTTCAGAAATTTAAAGACATAAATGTGTCTATGCCTGAGAGCTTCCATTCAGAAATGTTTAGTATATTCCTATGTAAAATGTTTCTGAGCAGAACAAAAAATCTAACAATAATAGTAACATACATTGTTTAGTGTCAATATAATAATAAGAAACCTATTCACAACTAGAATGTATAGGTTTTTTCCCTTCCCTTTTTTCCTATGAAAAATAAAGAATATAAAGACAATAATCACCAATGTAGATAATGTAGAGCCTAAGTGAGAGATAAATCTGCCTTCTCTACCAGAAAAAAAAAAAATAAATGAGAAAGGTAATTAGTATTTCAGTATTTAATTACACAATATAATCGTTCAGTACAAAATACTTCTGCATTTAATTAAGTAAGATTAATTAAGTACAGCTGTGCGCATGTTCCCATTTATTTCATGGAAAAACTTCTAAGCTGAAGTATTGCACATAATTTTTGAGCTCTTGAAGGAGCTAAAATATAGATGAGAGGAGATAGAATCATAGGTCAGAAGGGACCAATAGGTTCCAACCTCCCTATTATGAACAGGAACACCTGACACTATGCTAGGCTGCAGAAGGTCTCACCCATGTCCATAAAAACCTCCAGGGAGTGGGCTTCCACAGCATCCCTAGGAAACCCATTCCAGCACCTTAGTACCTTCATGGTGAAGAATTTCTTCCTGATGTCTAACCTACAGCTACCTTCTTTCAGGTTAAGATCCATTATTCCTTGTCCTATCACTACCCTGAAAAGCCCCTCTCCAGCTTCCATATAGGCTGCCTTCAGGTACTGGAAGGTTGCTATAAGGTCTTGCCAGAGACTTCGCTTCTCCAGGCTGAATAGCCCCAACTCACAGAATCACAGAATCTTAGAGGTTGGAAGGGACCTCAAAACATCATCTAGTCCAACCCCGCTGACAAAACAGGATCACCTAGAGCACATCACACAGGAACACATCCAGGCGGGTTTTGAATGTCTCCAGCAAAAGAGACTCCACAGCCTCTCTGGGCAGCCTGTTCCAGTGCTCTGGTTTTTCCAATGTTTACGTGGAAATCTCTCTCAGCCTTTATTCATGGCAGAGGTGCTTCAGCCTTTTGATCATCGACCTTCTTGGACCCTCTCCAAGAGTTCCATGTCTTTCCTGTGATGAAGGCTCCTGTGATGAAGCCATACTTCTTTTGATGCAACCTAGGAAAATATTGACTTTCTGGGCTACAAGTACACACTGGTGGCTCATGTTGAGCTTCTCATCTACTACCACCCTTAAGTCATTTTCCTCGGGACTCTTCTCTAGCCATTCTTCCCCCAGCCTGTATTTGAGCCTGAGGTTGTGCCGACCTAGGCACAGGACCCTGCACTTGGCCCTGTTGAACTTCATGAGGTTGGCATTGGCCCTCCTCTCCAGCCTGTCAAAGTCCCTCTGGATGACATGCCTTCCTCTAGGGTGTCAACTACTCTACATGGCTTGGTATCATCAGCAAACATGCTGAGGATACACTTAATCCCACTGTCCATGTCTCCAACAAAGATGTGAAACAGCACTGGTTGCAATACTGACCCCTGGGGATCACCACTCATCACTTGTCTCCACTTGGACACCTCTCTGGGTGCAGCCATCTAGCCAATTACTTATCCACCAAGTGGTCCATCTGTCAAATCCTTGTCTTGTTATTCGGAGACCAGGATGTCATGTGGGACAGTGTTAAATGCCTTGCACAAATCCAGGTAGATGATATTAATTGCTCTGTCATTATCTGTCATCTCTGTAGCCTTGTCATAGAAGGTCACCAAATTGGCCAGGCATGATTTGCCCTTAGTGAAGCTATGTTGGCTGTTGCCTATCACTTCTTTATTTTCCATGTGCTTTAGCAGGTTTTCCAGAAGGATCTGCTCCATAATCTTGCCAGGCACAGAGGTGAGACTGACAGGCCTGTAGTTCCTGGGGCACTCCTTATTACCTGTTTTAAAAATAGGGTCTATTTGTATATTATTTATATATTATGTATATATTAGATACTCAAAGCATGAGATTATCTCAGAACGTCTTGTCCAGACTAGAGTCAAACAGGTCCTTCAAAGCTCAGCTGGACTGATTTGCTTACAATGCATCTATTTTAGATTTCATTAGTTGTTACTACTGCTGCTGTTGCTATTTCTACTAATGTTACTATCACTGCTACTACCACTACTCCTATAACTATTAACTGCTCTTATGATGCTTTCACTGCAAGCTAAAGAAACTTCTAATATAATGAATTTGTCCACATCAGTGGTATTCACAGAATCATAGAATATTTTAGGTTGGAAGAGGCTTTTAAAGTTCCTCTTTTCCAAACCCCCTGCAATGAGCAGGGCCATCTGCAACTAGATCTGGTTGCTCAGAGGCGCATCCAGCCTTGAATGTTTTCAAGGGATGAGACATCTAGTACCTCTCTGGGCAACCTGTTCCAGTGTTCTATCACCCTCATTGTAAAACATGTCTTTCTTCTATCTAGCTTAAATCTATCCTCTTTTGGTTTAAAACCATTTCCTCTTATCTGATTGCAACAGGCCCTGCTATGATGTATGTCCCCGTCTTTCTTATAGGCCCCCTTTAGGTATTGAAAAGACAAACTAAGGTGTCCCTACAGCCTTCTCTTCTCCAGGCTGAATAACTCCCAAGTCTCTCAGCCTTTTCTCAAAGAAGAGGTATTCCATCCCTCTCATAATCTTCATGGCTCTCCTCTGGACCAGCTCCTATAGGTTCATGTCTTTCCTAACTCCACATTTTCTTTTATTTCCTCCTCTATTCCTTGTGATGATCCTTTTTGTACAAAAAGTTTGCACAGACAGTTAAGGATATGTAGCAACAGTAAAAAGCATGATGTTATTTGGACATTCTTCAGTTATATTTGTGAATTATTAATTTTGCTCAGTGGAAAATACATTAGGTAAAATGTAGGAGGTAGTTTACAGGTAATCTTGATATAGACTGCTTATTATTAAAACTTTTCCCAATAAAAAGTTTAGAGTGTTCTGATTTAGCTGGTGACTTACACTTGGAGCTCTGCGTGAAGTTTAGTAATTTATTTGCTATCCATTAATTCCTCTCAACTTTGGGTAATTGTAACTGTACACAAAAAATAAGCTAAGTTTGCTTGTGTTCCCTTTACATAAATATAAAATTGTTTGAGTCTAAGATAATCTAGACCCAATGTAAAAATATGAGAGAACAGCTGAAGATGGTATAATTAATGAACCAATTAAAAGTGGGAAAAATATCAACGCATAAACAGAGAAAACAGATTTAGTGAAATACTCACCAAAAATAATTCTTCCTTAGAAAATGATCGAGCAAGTCAAAACTTGCAGCATTGTGAAAAGCACTTTCTGAACTACCTGCATTTAGGCCTAGAATCAGCACTGAAATACTTCCAAGAATTTAATATGATCCATTGTAACACCTGGTACATAATGAGAAAAGACTTAGTTGAGAATGCTAATCCTCCTTACTAAAAGTTCTGAGACATCAGGATTTTAACTTTGTAATATGAACTAAATAACCAAACGGTCTTTTTTTCAGTTAACATATGAATTTCTTTACTTTCTTCTGGATCCATACAGATACATTTAGAATACACAGCTGCTTAGATTCAAAAGAAAGTATGGACACAAATTCTCTGGGCAACCTTTTCCAGTGTCTCAAGTTATAAATAGTAGTTTAAAAGATATTTAGAAGTACCTGGATTCATGAAGGGTTTTCTTTTTTTTTTTTTTTTTTTTTTTTTTTTTTTTTAAGGAAAAATATTGTTTT
>NW_009970720.1:4462593-4468099 GCF_000747805.2 Chaetura pelagica
AAAATTTTTAAAAGTCCCGGGTTTTATGAGGGTTTTTTTTTTTTTTTTTTTTTTTTTTTTTTTTCTGTTTATAGGAAACAGTATGATTTAATTTGTATGAATTTCCTTTCAGTGAAGCATAATGTTTTATCCAGTGTTAGTTCCCTTAATTTGAAAACTATAGGGTCATCTCATTTTCTTTACATTTCAGAATCATTCTTTCATAATGTAGTATTTCTCCCTCTTCATTTCATTTACTCTAATGCAATGTAAAAAGCAGAATTTTTCTAGAAGCTCATGCCCTGTTTTCCCCAGGAATAAAAATTCAAATGAAAGGACAGATGCAATATTTCACAGTATGTGCAAACATTACCTAGGTTTTATTTACCTCTTATTTACACTCCCAATCTCTTCTAGTAAAGCAACTATGTAAAACACCTGTTGATATTCAGCAAACCATAGATCATAGTTATTTTGTTGAGTATTATTTCCTCTCTACATGATTACTATTTTGTCAAAGCTTTCAATCAAGACTGTTCTCCCTGTGTCTCAGAACAAAAAGATGGAGCCTTTTTAGACTCTGTTTAGCCAAATGAACTGGGATTATATAAGAGCTTGAGAGAAGAGTCTATGTTTTCCTTAGTACAGGCTCACATAGCTTATACGATTTTTTTCTCAGCTCTAAATCACACAATTTTACACAGCTCTCATTTATTAAAAAAAAAATAAAAATAACTAAACCCCAAGCAAATTAGTAGGAAATCAGCCAAAGTAATTGAAAAAGTGAACTAGAATTTACATTTTATTATTATCAGATTTATTCATACCTTTTAATAGCCTCAGTTTCATAATGTTATGATAATATTGAAGATGCTTCACAGAAACATTGTTACTCAATTGTCTGTGCTGATGGCAAAAATTCTGCTCATTAGGAAGAAAATTACACACTGGAATGTTGTTTCCCTTATCTATACAGTTTGGTATATGACTATTGGGAAAACTAAGCTGGTTGATAAGACATTTTGTCTTAATGGTGAAAAAAAGTGAAAGAAGGGATACTGTGTTTTGATTTATAACATTAAACTGAAAAATGTGTGAGTGATCATACATACTGAAAGATAATTTACTTACTGAAATAAGTCATTAAAGTCAAAGGAGAGAAATATACACCATAAAGAGACCTTGAGAAGACACCTCTCTTTCCATAGAGTACAGGGTGAACCCTGAACAATCATTGGCTACTTGACATCTCATTAAAATTCCTGAATTTATGTGGAGGAAATCTGGGTGTTCAAATCTGTAATTTAATTCTATTGTTAGTTTCTGTGTGTTTGTTAAATACATTTTCTGTTTCAATATTTAAAGGTACAATGAGTAACAAAGGAAATCATGCCCAGCTATTTATATATTTTTTTTCATTTATTTTCCCCATAGCTTTAATTAACATAACCACTGAGATTCTTGGAAAATATGAGTTATGTAAATGCAGTGTATCTGAAACATGCATAATTATTTCAGATTATTTTGCTGAAACCAGTGAGCAATTTTCTGTACATTTAGTGTACAGAGGGAGAGAAAGACCATATGTACAACTTCTTATTTTTATGAGACAGAAATGACAGCATAAGAAAAAATGGAGTAAAATTCAGTTGTACTTTTTTTTTGCTTTCCATCTTCAGTTTCGTTCAGTGCCCCTTCTGGTACTGAAGAGACAATGAGATAGTTGTTTCTCATTTGTCATCTCTGCAATCCAAATATTTTATATTTTTCTAACTCATTTTAATCTAGAGGTTATTTTCATTTTCATAAACTAAGTTTCTTGCTGTCATGATGCTGGAAGTACATGTTTTTAAGTTGAAACATTATTCAATGTTCCTGACAAACTTGTTAGCATTTCTTTTTATTTCTCAGCCACACTGAGGCAGCTTTTCTAGTAGTTAAAAGATATCCGCAAAGATGTTTTTCAACAACTTTTCTGTCTTCCTGAGTTCCTCCAGAACAGGCCTCATGATCTTGAAATGCATTCTTCAGTCTCTGAAAACCATGTAAACTTTGCATAGCATGCACATACAATTCATTATTCAAGAATCAGGTAATAATTCCCAAAATACTAAACACAGTGAGTTGGAACCTTCCCCACTCTTGGCTTGATCAGGGCAACTTCTGCTTGCATTCTTTGACTTCAAGATATCAGATGTTGCTTTAGCTTGCCCATCATTTGGGTGTAACTCTGAAATACATACATTTTAAGAAGCAGCATATCACATTGTCCTGTATTTTACATTTTGGATAGTATCTTGTATTTCTCTTAGAAATAATTACAAAGTCCTTACAGATGAATAGAAGTATATAATGTTTGTTAATGAAAGAGAAGTGTAGTGGTTGTAATTAATTATAGAGTGTTAAGTGCTGTGCATTTTATTTTCCACATGAGGTTGAAGAATATAGACAATGTGGAATTTAATGTCATATATAACAAAACATATTCCATAATTATCAACATATAGTAAACAACAATATCAGCCATCCATGTGCTTAAACTTTCATTATATGTGTTTTAGGACAGCCAGTAGTAACTGCTCACAGCCATACTCCATCTGGAAATGGCAGGCAGCAGTACAACCCTCTCACACTGGCAAATGATGTGATGGGATGTTAATTTTATGGTTAAAACCAGTAAAGCTAGTTCCCATGGGACTGCTTTTTCAAAAGGAGGCATTATTTTCAGCAAGATTTCCAACTGCAAACCTCTTTAACTCCTCATGGAGTTATTCTGCTATTTCCAAAAATGTCCTGCTGTAAAGACCCTAAATAGGTGATAGGTAAATAGTAGTAAATGCAGAATTTGGAACCATTCATATGTAGCACTATACTCTACTACCTCATCATAGACTAGATGAATTTTGAGAGAAACTATGTTCTGAGGTCTTCGAATACAATTTTATCCAACAGTGATATGAAAAAGGGAAAACTATACTTGAATACAAAACATTTTTTTTCTTAAGGCTTGGGACTTCTGGTTTTAAATATATATATATATACACATATATATATACATATATATACACATATATATATGTATATATATAAGCGCTTATATATATAAGCCTAGTATCAACGAGGGCAGACAGAGCATAAAATGAGGCTACTTAATAAAAAATCAGAGGTAGATATTCTTGTCAAGGACTTCATAAATTCATTATGTTAGGCATTGTGAAGTTTTTTTAGAAAAAGCCTCAGGAGACCATTCTAAAGGACCCCGTTATCGCTGAGAGTGCTGTTGTAGACACATTTAAGGAACAGTATTTCACACATTATTAGCCCCATTCATATGTCTTAGCTTGCCAGTAAACGTACTAAAACAGAAATGAAATTGTCTCAACTTCTCTTGCTACTTTTGAGTGGTAGAGTCACAGTAATTGTGAGAATTCTCTACACACATTCTGTAATGGAAAAGGGAAAAGAAAATCCTGTATATGATGTTACCTGGTTTAACTGGAGATGAGGCCAAATAAGTATCTGTCACCGTTTGACTCAGGTCTGACAACAATGCTCTCGATCCCCTCCCCCCCCCACCTAAGTAGGGAAGGAGAGAGAGAAAAAGAGAGAGACTTGGCTGGATTGAAAACTAAACTACACAGCTTTAATTAAACACTAATGAATGATACAAGAAAATATATACAATTATATACAGATAGATTCAGGTATGGGCAAAAGCCTCTCGCCTCCCCCCACCCCAGCAACTCCCACAGCACTTCCCTGAACTGGGAAGAGTTCCGAGGAATCCTGGAGCTGCTGCTGGAAAAGAGCAGAGAGTTATGGGGGTCAGGAGATCTCGAGCCTAAGGGTCGGCGGTGATGGATGAACAGAGTCCTCCCTGGATGCCGGCCATGGACGGAAGAGAAGGGAAAGAAGAAGAAGGAAGGAAGTCGTCTTCTGTGATCTCTGACCTTCCTTTGAGCTTACATAGATATATGGAATGGGATATTTCTGGCCAATTTTGCTGTCTGTCTAACTCAGCCTCCTACGGGAGGGTCACAGGTCTCCCTGTAGTGTCTGAGCCGGCAGAGTGCAGGTGCAGCCTTGAAGCCTCAGTAGTTAGAAAAACATTCCACTGTCTTATCAGCCTAGCAGAACACACTGTTGCTAGTTAAAAGAAAGCTTACTGAAGGAAAAAAAAAAACAGTAAAAAGAAAAATTGGCTTCATCCTGGTTTAAACCAGGACAGTATCTTAAATATCCTCCAGTCACTGTAGCTATATTAGTGACATAAAAATCTTGCTCACTTTAAAGGACTTAAAAGCTGTGCATTCTACAGATGTTATTTATGACAATCATGCATTGTTCCACTGAATTGTGTGTATGTGTCATCTATATATATCATATATATGTGTCATCTATATATATGTATATATAAAATCAACTCAATTTACTGAAATACTTAAAAACCTAAAAAATTCAAAAAAGAACAACAGCAATATTTTTGCTTCAGCTTTCAAAAATATCCTTTTGAAACTTCCCTAATTTCTATGGTTCTGTAGCCAAACTACAAAGACATAAATAATTATAATTTTGTTTGTTTGTTTGTTTACTTGCAGAAAAACAACATATTTTTCTGTACCATCAAGAGTGAATTCCTTTATTTGTGTTTGTGGTTGCACCAACACAGGTTTGTGTTTTGGGATAATACAGATCTTTCTTATTGTTTACTTCTGTGGAATTACTCAAGCAAATTACCATTTGACTTCAAAAACTTTTGGCAACAGCAAGGTCAAGTCTTCTACATTAAACAAGTGGAAAAGTTTTATGTTGTCTCTTGTAAACAATTTTTTTCTATTATGAGACATGTTAGTACAGTCTGAGGAACACAGATATTAATGTAGAACAGACTCTATCTCATTCCTGAGATTCACCTTGTCCTGCAAGTTTGTAACCACAGTTGCAATTTCACAGCTCTCATAAATGCTATTCTCAAAATTAGAAAAGATAAATGTGTGTTACTTCCTTTATTTGGTAGCATTCTTTTAGCTAAGCAAATCTTTAACTACGCTGTGTAATATTCCAGCTGCTACATTTGAGTTGGACTCAATCAAAAGGTTCAAAATATGCAACAAATGAGATTATATTAAAATAAGATCACTGTGTAAAGCCTAGGCTTTACACAACGTAGAAGGCAATAGAGAAGTTATATCAGCTACTAAAGGATGCTGTCATCTGTAGAATGTAGCAAACCTGAGACCTGTCTGATGAGAATCATTCTCTCTACAAAGTCTGGATGCTGATTAAAATTAGGGTCCTTGAGTCAAAGAAAGTAGCACTGTTACAGCCATCTTAATCTGAAGATGCCTGGAACTTGCTGCTGTGCAGTAACACGTAGCTGGATTTGTATACTTATAGGTATATTAGGTATCACCAAGAGATTCTTTACATAGAATAATTTAGCAGATCTCACCCTAAGTAATGAACTCTTTTACAACATGAAATTCAGGGAAATAATGTTCTAATTTTTGACTAATTTGAAGAGCGT
>NW_009970720.1:4468216-4500329 GCF_000747805.2 Chaetura pelagica
ACCTCTTTCCCCAGCAGGATCAACACCTGCTCACAGTGTGAAGATTCAGAAAAACAGAATCATCTTGTTTCACTGACAAAAAAAGATTATTGTCTTGGAAGTAAATCAATAAAGAAGACTTTAAAGATTTATATTGCTAGAAGAGAAGTGAACAGCTGATCTTTTTTTTTTTTTTTTTTTTTTTTTAGGGTGGGATTGCCTGGGTGGTGGTAATTAATTTTAAACCTAAGATATTATTTTTAGATAAAAAAGAATAAAAACATAATTTTGATTTTAATATTAGTTCTATACATATAGCAAAGCAGATACAAAGTAGTTCTGTCATAGAAATAATAGAATGGCTCTGAAGTTTTTATTTCTGAACTTACTTTTTAGTATTGGACTCTATATTTTATACTACTGTAAGAATTCTATCTGTAAAGAAATTTTACTTCTTAATTTTATTGATGTTAACGTGTTCTGTATATCATCGTTATAGCAACAAGTTGATCTTGTTTCCTTGACAACAGCTGCACGCTGCCTTGTTAAAACAACATCATTCTCCTCTTTTTCCTCTTTTTCTTCTCTCCACAGTCCTTTTTAAATTTCTGTATTTTTGTAGAATCCTAAGAACACTTCATAACCACTGATTAACTCATTAATGATTTTTAAAATAGTCTGGACTAAGTTACTATGGTTTCATATACTGATGTAGTACTATATGAGACAGCTCAGATTCCCATCATATCATTTGGGTGCCTAACTTTGAAAGGTTTTGGGTTCCTTAATTCAAAACTTGTACCTTGAAATTCTCTGTTCATTGGGAGGTATAACCTTAAAGACCTCTAAACTCTGTATATATTTACATTTGCAATAGCAAAATAAATCAGATTCCAAATTTCCATTGATGTAAGTGTTTAAGTCAGAATGCTTCTGGACAAGATAAAAATTGGCTTACACCAAAGCACAGTCGCTACCCACACACTGTAAGTTTTCTTAGTTTATTCCTCTCCTAATGTATCTAAATATTTAAATATACCTAAAATATATAAAATGTGTCAGAAGCACAGAATCACAGAATCACAGAATCTTAGGGGTTGGAAGGCACCTCGAAAGATCATCTAGTTCAACTCCCTTGACAGAGCAGGATCACCTAGAGTGCATCACACAGGAACGTGTCCAGATGGGTTTTGAATGTCTCCAGTGAGGGAGACTCCACAACCTCTCTGGGAAGCCTGTTCCAGTGCTCTGTCACTCTTAGAGTAAAAAAAAAATTTCGGATATTCAATTTGAACCTCCTATGCTCCAATTTACACCCATTACCCCTTGTCCTATCACTGGTCATCACTGTAAAAAGCCTGGCTCCCTCCTCCCAACACTCACACTTAACGTATTTGTAAACATTGATGAGGTTGCCCCTCAGTCTCCTCCAAGCTAAAGAGACCCAGCTCCCTCAGCCTTTCCTCATAAAGGAGATGTTCCACTCCCTTAATCATTTTTGTGGCTCTGTGCTGGACTCATTCAAGCAGTTCCCTGTCCTTGAAGCAGCACAATACTTGTATATTTTTGGGATATAATTTGTATGCTCCCTAAGCAGCCTTGGGTGGATCTCATGTGATCCCATAGACTTGTGTTTGCCTAAGTGGTGCAGCAGGTCACTAACATTTCTCCTTGGATTATGGGGGCTCCATTCTATTCCCCATCCCTGTCTTCCATCTCAGGGGGCTGAGTAGTCAGAGAACAACTGGTCTTACTACTGGAGACTGAGGGAAAGAAGGAATTAAGTACCTCATCATTTTCCTTACCCTTTGCTGCTATGTTTCTCCCCTCATCCAATAAAGGATGGAGATTCTCCTTAGCCCTCCGTTTGTTGCTAATATATTTATAGAAACAGGTTTTATTGTTTTTTACTACAGTAGCCAGATTAAGTTCTAGTTGGGCTTTGGCCCTTCTAATTTTCTCCCTGCATAACTTCACAACATTGTTATCGTCTCCCTGAATGCCCTGCCCCATTTTCCAAAGGTCATAAACTTTCCTTTTTTCTCCTGAGGTCCAGCCACAGCTCTCTGTTTGCCAGGGCTGTTCTTCTTCCCTGTTAGCTCATCTCACTGGTATATGATGATTGCCTGCTCTTGCCCCTTTAATTTTATTCTTGAAGTATGTCCAGCCTTCCTAAACTCATTTGTCCTTCAGGACTACCTCCCAAGGAACTCTGTCAACAAGGATCCTAAAATGTGCAGCTCTGTCCTCTGGAAGTTCAAAAAAAATGAACCGCCTCCTTACTTTTCCACGGACCGAAAACTCTATCATTTTGTGACCCCTGTGTCCAAGATGGCCTTCAACAATCATATCACTCACAAGTTCTTCTTATTACATAATAGAATATATTTTTTTTTTCCTTTTAAAAAGGTATCTATAAGATAAACAGTACAAAAAATTATAAAATCACTTTTGTGATTTGATTTGATTCAGAGTTTTCATTGTGGAAAAAAATCAGTATAATCTCAAATAAGGTATTTGTAATACATGCAACTAAAACGATGTTTTATTAACAGTGTTTTTGGAAAAAACATATCCTGTTCACAGCCAAGAAGACTGTGAGATAAGCTGAAAATAATCACTTAATGGAGCAGATGGATAAGAAAAGTGGGACATGATGAAGAGAACTTGGGAAACCCAGCCTCTGATTCCATATGGAATCATATGTGGAAAATATAAGATTCAAAAGCTAGTCTGCATGCTGCTCATGGTTGTCCTATTTATATTGATGGATATTTTTTCTTGGAGTAAAAAATTACTTGTATCATATTTCCTTTTTTTTAATGATCTTCTAAGTTTCATAAGAAATAAAGTAAACTGTATTTTTTCTGTAGTATTTAATAACCCTTTTTGGTGACACATACCTGATAATGTGAAAAGCAATTAAAACCTTAAGAACTCTAAATAATATTCTTATGCCTCCCAGAGACACACTGCAGGTAGCAAGTGTGGGTGTTAAGCTGTTCACATACTTTTAAAGAAAAAACCCACACCAACAACTACTTATATTCAGTCTATTCTTTTTTACTGTAAAGAAAACACATTTTGTGTAATTTATTGTATTTTTTTTTGTCTGAAATTCAGCATTAATGTTGTAATATAGTTGTAATTACAATTAAGTTTTTAGGTAGAATAAGTTTGAGTCAACAACAGAAAAGTATTCCCCCTCCCCAAGACATAAAGTGGACACTGCCCCCCCCCACCCCCATCATTCTCTGAAATAGTGGATATTGTTTGTAGCTAGAAATAAAAGAGACATGAAGGCAATAAAGTGCCCTCATGCTTCTAGAAGCATAAAATATCCTTTGGGTATTTAATATATTTGTCCTGAGGTTCAGCTCAGCTGTAAAATCGAATTTGGGATCAAGGCAGAATTTTCATATTTAGAAAGACTACTGGTCATCTTTGCTCTTTTCTCTTGTGAGACATAATTCTCTCTCAAGGATCATCATGTAATATCACAATTTTTCTGCTTTCTCAAAGACCTAATTTTGCTCTAATATGTTCTGTGGAGAACACTAGCCTGTGGTTTTACTTTTTTATACTTCAGACCTTCAGATTGTTACAGGTTTCTGGAAACTTTCAACAATTAGCATTAGTAGCTGTCATGTTAAAAAGGGCTAAGTGATTTGGCAGAAAATATAACCCCTTGTGTTTCATCAGTTTTCAGTATCAGAGGGGCTGGGCATGGCTGAGCTTAGATTCTGAGTGATGCCCAAATCAACACTAAGTATTCTGGTCACACTCAATGTACACATTGAACTATCACAATTCCAGATGCACAACTGATATCACACAACCTGCATAGTTGCATCCCACTTGAATGAGTGCTGCCAGACTCAAAAGGTTTGTTCACTTTCAGGGACAGTGCACTCGGTTAGGTCAATGAATAATGCAATTTACTGAAGCAAAAGATACACAAGTTCTTTAGATTGCTGGTTATAAATTGGCTGTCTACAAAGCATGTGCAAATACCAAGAATGTGAGTAATGCAGACTGGATACTGACACATAAAGTGATAAGAAGGAGAGAGGAAAGAAGAAAAGAAAAAAAAAAAAGGGGGGGGGGGGGCGGGGAAGAAAAGAGTTCTAAAGGGGTTTCTAAGTTGGGTGCACTCAGTGTAACTAAGTGTTCAAATCTTACCCAAAGGCATCCCTATGGGGGCAAGAGAGGCTCAGCTCATCAACTGATCCCAGAAGTCAAGAGTAATCCTGGCAAAGGCCTGGTGATAGTATCTTCTCTGACACTGATGATATCTTTCCTAATATCCTTCTCCTCTTAGGCCATTTTTATTGCGTTGTTTTACAAGTGGAGCTTGAGGGACTCTAGTATTGCATACCTTTGTTATGATTGGTGTAAAAGTCTCTCGCTTCCCTTTTGAAGGTATAGACAACAGAAAATTCAGAGTGCATGCTCCGTGAAGGGTGGTCATCCTCAGGGAGGCAGGTATCTTTTGGGATGGAGGTGTGTTTTAGTAGTATAATGAGATTAAAATAAGCAAGTTCACTAAAGGACAGTCTTTTGTCAAAAAGAGACAGATTGTTTGCCAAGAATATAAAATATATAACTTGTCAGTTCTATATGACCTTCAGATCCCTTTGTTTATTAGAGGCTCTAGTCATGATGTCTCCTGCTGTGCAGCTCATCAGTTCCATAGTACCTTGAGGTCAACTGGCCATGGTGTCTACAATCCACTGCATCCTCCACGCTGGTGTTATTAGAACCAGCACAAGAGTCTCCCCTGATATTGCAGACGTCTAGGGTTTTCTGTGGAATTACCATGCTACAGACTGTTTCCATGTTAGCTGCATTCCACTCTTAAGGTTCTATCAATTTTGTACCTTTCCTCAAATGGTGAACATAGGTTTGATTTCTAAATATCATTGTCATGGGTTTATGCTGGGTTGACAATTTAAATGATTGACATAAGATGTTTTCTTAGATCCAAGCAGTGTCCTTGGTTCTGCATACCATTCTCTAGCTATAACTGCATGCATTGAGCTTTATCAGTCCTAGAAGCAGACACAGACTGGAAACATGCTGTTTATTTCACCAAGTACAACTACTTAGAAGGGACTTAACTGAAAAGAAAAATGACGAAAAAGAAAACTGGATCTATCTGGCTAAAACCAGGACAAACTTCCAGCAATCATCCCACTGCTATTCTGTAGACTTCTTTTTGATTTATAACCTTTTTGCTTTTTCCTGTGTTGTGGCCTCTAAACAATACTTTTTTTTGTTGCCTATGTCTCTACTGGAAAACAGAGAAAACAGTGATGTCTCCTGAGCCTCACATCTGTACAGTTTATGACTAGTATAAATATATATAGTTTAATTTATGATTGTTCAGATGTTACTATAATGTGCAGCTTCTGTTTAACTGAAATGGTAAACTACCAGCATGCTATAGTTTCTGCTAATTAGGGATGACCTCAATTCTATTAACTTTAGAGGAAACAATTGAAAACTGCTATTCTTCATATTGCTGAAAACCAAAACATTTTTGAAGACTTATAAATTTAAAAATAGAGGAGCTTGAAATTTTTTATTTAAGTATAGGGGAACATGGTGCCCAGAGAGGTTGTGGAGTCTCCTTCTCTGGAGACTTTCAAGACCTGTCTGGATGTGTTCCTGTGTGATCTGCCCTAGATGTTCCTCCTGCAGCAGGGGGGGTGGACTCGATGATGTTCAGAGGTCCTTTACAACCCCTATGATTCTATGATTCTCTGGCACCAAGGAAACAAGAAATATTTTATCCAGTAATATAATGAAAGTTGTATGGCTGAATCTTTTCCAAGTGAGTTATAAATGCTCTAGGAGTAATGTCCCACTGTCTGATTCTTGACAGCATCTTATAAAACAAGCTGTTATGATGAATCGGTGGCTTGCAGGACTGAGAGGCTTGATGTCATCTTACCAAACTGTAGGTGCTGCACCAGTAGTCTTACAAGGGACTTACCCTTTGCAACAGAGCCAGACAAGAAGTCGAACCAAGGTTCTTTTCACTTTTTTCAACAGTTTCCTCTTTACTTCCTCTGACTTTTGCCCAAAACTCAAAAGTAAGCTTCATTAATTTGTTTCCTTTAGAAAATCCTTTTAAGCAAACCATAAAAAATGGATGTCCAGGAAGAAGGTAGGTAGTGTGACAACTGCTGTTCACACAAAGTCATTTCAAGGGTTTTCCTCTTTTTTAAAGATAAATGTAAGCCATGTGTCATGGGTTGACCTTGGCTGGATGCCAGGTGCCCACCAGAGTCACTCTGTTGCTTTCCATCCTCAGCTGGCCAAGGGAGAGAAAATATTATTAAAGGCTTGTGGGTAGAGACAAAGACAAGAAAATCACTCACCAGTTACCATCACAGAAAAACAGACTTCACTTGGGGGAAAATTATTTTTATTTGAATTACATTAAATTCATCACCCATCAATTCAGAGTAGTATAATGAGAAATAAAAACTAAATCTTGAAACACCTTCTCTCCGCCCTTCCCTTCTTCTTAGGCTTAATTTCATTATTGCTTTCTCTACCTCCTCCCCCGGCTCCAGCGTGTGGTCCCTCCCATAAAAGACAGTCATCCATTAACTTCTCCAACATGAGTCCTTCCCTAGGGCTACATTTCTTCATGAACTGCTCCAGCATGGGTCACTTCCACTGGGTGCAGGTCTTCAGGAACAGACTGTTCCAGTGTGGGTCACCCCACGGGGTCACACGTCTTGCCAGCAAACCTCTCCACAAGTCCGCAGGTCTTATCAGGAGCCTGCTTCAGTGCTTGCTTCCCATAAAATTAGAGCCCCTTTCAGGTGCCCACCTGCTCCAGCGTGGGGTCTTCCACAGGCTGCAGGGAGACAGCCTGCCTCATCATTGTCTGCAGCATGGACTGCAGGGGAACTACTTGCTCAAGTGCCTGCAGCACCTCCTCCCCATCTTTCTTCACTGACTGCTGTCTGCAGAGTTGTTTCTCTCACATATTCTCACTCCTCTCTTCAGCTGCATTTGTGCAGGTTTGTTTTTCTTTTTACATGTTAAATACATTATTGCACTACCACCTCTGCTGATTGGCTTGCTCTTACAGAGCACAATTAACCTCACTGTCCTCCAGGGTGAACATTTAAACGAGTCAGATAATGCATCTACTAAACCTAGTGATTTCTTTGAAACAACATGAGAGGAATTAAGTGTGATTACTTCTGCGTTGGGTCTGTGTGTTGGGTCCTTGGTAGCAGAGAGGGGCTACAGGCATGGCTGCAGTGAGAAGTTGCTGGAAACTCCCCAGACTCCTAAAGCTGGACATAACTCTGCCCGAGGTCAAGCCCATCAGCAATGGTTATAATGCCTTTGTAATTGAAATATTTAAGAAAGGGAAAAGGCAACTTCAAAAAAACCTGGAGGGGAGAAGAGAGGAAGAGGTGAGAGCAGTACCTGATGCCAAGGTCAGTGAGGAAGGAAGGAGAGGGTGTGCCTGAGCAGATGTTCCCCTTCAGCCTCTGGGGAGTCCCACTGCAGCCCATGGAGGAGCATGGTTGAGCAGATGTGGACCTAGACCCATGGAAAAACATGGTGGCTCAGATGTGGACTTGCAGTCATGGAGGACACCACGCCAGGGAAGGTGGCTGAGCCCAAAGAAGGCTGTGACTCTGTGGGAAGGCTGAGCTGAAGCAGTCTGTTGCTGAAGGACTGTACCTCATGGGAGAGGACTCTCTCCTGTGGGAGGGACCCCACGCTGCAGTCCCCATGAGGGGGAAAAAGCAGCAGAGACTCTGTGTAATGAATTGACCGCAATCTCCATTCCCTGTCCTCTTGTGTTGCTGGTGGGGAGGAAGTAGAGAGATCAGGAGTAAAGAAATTAGGGCCCAGGAAGGGAATATGTAGAGGAAAGTGTTTTTAAGATGTGGTTTTGTTTCTCATTGTTCTGCTCTGATTTTCTCCTTTCCATTTTACTGGAGGGGGGATGAGTGAGCACAAGGCCATGTGGTCCTCCTTTGTTGACAGCTAGGCCTAAACCACAACATCTAAAACTAGCTGAGATGTATATGTGTCAAAGCTTTATCCACTATATAGTATTTACTTGATTGTTCATGTAAAGATTTAAGAGAATGAAGAATAAAATTGGAATAAATCAAATTGTATACAGTTTGGAAAACTGCCCATTGGTTATGTCATTACAGCCACGCTGGGATTGAAAAAAGAACCTCTGAAGCAGGAATAAATGTTTTCCTGTAATTTATGGTGACATTTGAGGGTAGGATTCTGATTTTAGTTGATATTATGACCAATTTCTCCTGAGAAATAGGTTTCAATCTAAAGACAGAGCTATACCAGGTTTTTTGAACCAAGAAGGAAATAGGCAAAATATTCTATCCTGATTTTTGCATTTGTAACACATTCCTGAGTTGTGTAGCACTGCTCTTAGATGAACTATAGAAATTTGCAGAGAATTTATGTATAAGAAAAACTTAGCAGCTTCCAGAATAGCACAATATATTAAGGCTACTTAAAAACTAAGGCAGAATGAAGGAGGATATTAAGAAGTTACTTTACAATTATTTGAAGTGTAAAAAGGTATTTAGACCTAAATCAGCTCTGCTGGAACAATCTTTCATCTGTGTAAATATCACATTGGCAGTTTTGCATCCACAAAGTTCTGAGGTAAGACCTTTAAATCTTGACACACATTTGACAGGTCTCAAACACTGAAAGAAAAAAAGAAAAATAGAAATACAGAACTGGGAACTGTTGAGTTGGAGGTTGCCATAGAAATGTGCCAGCATAAATTTATTATGAAGACAGAAATTATTTATAAGCTTGAGATGACAGTCCTCTGCAGTTTTTTTGGGATTAAGGGAGAACAGTTTTCATATTTTGTTGAGATTGCCATTTTAGCTACGCTGATGTAAACCCATGTAAGTGCCACTAAAATAAATTAAGTTATATTATTAAAACTGGAAGCAGTACATGATACTGTTTTTCTCTGGAAATAACCATAAAGGACAAAAATTACCAAAAAAGACTAGTCATTAAGTTTCCATCACTTTGTGGGGAAATTAATATATGGGTGAAAACCAAAACAGACTACTTCCAAATCTCCTAAGTTGTGTAGAAAATAAAAATATTCTAAAATAAATTTTGTGGCATTGCTTTTTATTTTGCAGCTATTTCTGTTCCAATAACATAAGCATCTGTAATTAATTTCCTAATCCATACTTCATGCCTCAGTTTCTATCTTGCATCTTTACACTGATCTCAGTCTTTGTTCTTCCATTTGTGTTCCCAGCATCTTGATTTCTACAGTATCTCCTTCTCTGTTAGTGAAAACACAATCTTACCCTGCATTTATATATACATAAAATTATATATATATATATGCATCAAAACACTACTAGAAATTTCTAGTCTGCCACTTCATCTGCATCATCTAATTCTTGCTTGCATTATCTCTTATTTATTTAAAAAATATTTAAATTTTTGTGGGCATAGGAGACTTATACGGACATATCTGAACAAAAGAAATCACAATCACTCCTGTAGCAGTGTGTGCAAAAAAAAATAAAAATAAAAAAAATCTGCAAGTAGAAGCTTAACAGTTTTTGCTTAGTTATGATATGAATTTTACATACTTTGCACTGAAATGTCTAGAAAATATGATATTCTATCATGTATTCCTTTGAGATTCAGTGTATTAATCACTCAGTAACTCATACCCCATTTCCTTACTCTTCATCTGTCATACCTACCAGAAGACTTTGATCTGAAATAATTAATCACTCACTCTTCTTTTATTGCAATAGCTAAATAAAATAAATTACAGTAATACCAAGAAGTAACAGGGTGCTGTTGAGTTCAAGATACCTATGTGTTGATCCAATTAACTTTGTTCACTGTGGATCATCTTTAGATGCATCTTGCATACAGCTGTTGCATCAGTTTTCCCAGTGCTCTAAGTTTTTATGGAAGTAACATTCAAGGAGTATCTAAGAGTACTTTGGGGGATGTGACAGAGGGAAATTGATATATGAAGATATCTAATTTCTTTTTGCACACCTGTTACTGAAATACTTTCTTTGCCCTTCTATATCTCAACAGAACAGTTGGTTTATTCTTCCAGTCCTTAATTTTTGTTTTCTCTTCTATAATAATAGGTTGCTGCTTTGGAAATATACTTGAACTCCTTTAGAAAGACTATGAACATTGAAATTCTAGGGGAAATTTACATACCTCAGCATGTGAAAATCTCCTGCTGAGTCCTCTTACAGAGGCAGTGAATAGCAAGAGGTTCCTGGTAGACATAAATGTTCAATAATTACAACAAGTATATCACTGCAGAAAGTACTGGGTTTTTAGCATCCAAACTGAGAAATAGAAATAGTAAAAACCTGTTTTTAAAAGAATTATTCATTACTTTATATTGATTATTGATAAAGACTTTATTTTAAAAATAAAAAGAAGCTGGAAAAGCCTTTCTGTTTGCCCAGACAGGCACCCCAAAATATTAGTGTGGTATCCAAAATTTGATTTGGTATCAGGAAAAATGATTCTGATTTAGAAACAAATAATATGAAAAAACCCACAAAAATAGCTACCTGCCAGAACTCAGTAGAGAAAGGTTCTGCTTTTTGTCTGGTTTTGCCATGTATTTTAGACTTTCTCTTCAGCATATGTAGATTTGAATGCATACTTCCCTCAGAGAGTTTGCTAATGACAGCACCACAAGGACATATAAGGCAAAACCAGATGGTTTTGGTTTTCAATTGATGCCACATTAGTGGAAAAGCTCCAAAAGGGAGTTTAACTCAAATTTTTTTTTTCAGATGTTCAGGGTACTCTAGATATGGTGAGAAGCAATGCGCTGCGTATTTTCTTTACACCAGAGAGAGACTAGACAGGGCTGGGGAGATTGAACCTCTTCACAGTGAGAATCGCATTTTCTGCCTGCTGTCTCTGCCTCAGGGCTGGTCGGCTTTCTAGACAGCAATTAACAACAGCTCCAATCCAGAAACAAGTACTTGCCTGTATCTCTTTGTGCTTGGCTAAAGATGTCCACACCGACCATGAAAAAGTTTGGTTCCAAGCTGCTTGAGAGCATCTGAAACATTGACCATAGAAGCCAAAAGGACTTTTTCAGGGTGAGCATAACACCACAGAAAAGAAGGGCATGCAAGAAAGAATATTTTTTTTTTTTCATGTAATTACATTATATGGGCTGTTACATTATAATAATGTTAAAGCACTAGTAGATGGACTGGAAACTTTATTCGTGTATATAGTGTAATTCTCTTAACCTGTGATGAGATCTTGAGTTTAATGCTAGTTCGTCAATTCACAGATAGTCTAGGGAAAAAAAAGTTATGTACTTTAGGGTGAATTAAATTGCCTTTACAAAATGGAGTGAGAGTCACATTGGGAAAACTAAGGACAAAGTAGGCCTGAAGTAAAAACTCATTCTCAAGTTTATAGGCCAAATTGTTCAAAAATTATGTGTTTGGTTAGTGGCTGTATCTTCACTTACTACTTAATTATTTCAACAGAGATGTATTCAGTGATCAGGCCACAGTTTTTATTTGTTTCTTTGTCAATCAAAACTATTTAAATAAAATTAATTTCAATGAAACAAGCAGTAACTGAAAGAGAGGGGAAAACAAACTGAAAGATGATGTCTTAAGGGGATGACTACAAGCTCAAAGGCACATCTGATTCAACCCTCCTTCACTTCTAATATAATGAATTCGTGAAAAATATTATGCATGACAGAAATCAACTAGGAGAGACTTCTAGTTGTATGAATGTGTTTTGTTATTATTTGTTGTCATCACATCATACTTTTCTTCAGCTTACTTATTCTTCCAGGATGGGTTTCTGTGCCATTTTTTGGTTATGGGTGATTTTTTCACAAGTGCTCAGAGGATTCCAAGGATCTTGACACTTGGTTGTCTGTCCATGATACAGCTACCTATCTTGGTAAACTTGGTAATATTTTAATCCATGCATTTTGAATTTGTTATTGTTTTTGATAACATAAACCATAGAAATCCTTTCAGGACTAAAAGACAATGAGATGCCTGCTTCTGGTGTCTTTCAGGTGTCTGGTCTTTCAGGGGTCACATCACTCCTGTGAAACAGCTAACCATGAAATACATTAGATTTCAGACAATGTGTGTATCTCCTGTTCATTTAGCAATTTCAGCAAAAACAGAGCATGGTTCAGATACCTAGAAGTGTCTTTCAAGCCATTGCGGGAGACAGACCTATTTAAAAGTCAATTTTGACTCTCATATTACTTTTTATCCTGTTTTGTAGGTAGCAATGCTTATTTTTTTTCCCCGTATCTTCTAGAATTACGTTGTTAAATGGCTTTACTTTTAATGAAATATTTTGTTACTCCCATAACTATGAAAAAGAAATCAAAGAAAGTTAAGCAATACTAAATTACCTTACAACTTAATCTAATATGTTACCACAGCTTCATTTCATAAAATATAGGCCATTTTTTCCCCACAAGATCTTGCTGGTATATCTTATTTTTCTGTGACCAGAGTTTCCCCAAAGTTGAATTTAATGTCATAAATCTCTGTTTCCATTTTAAAAAGAGATAAATGATTAAGTCAGTCCTTGCTTGTGAATAGGAAAGTAATTTCAATATAAAGAAGTCAGCAAGAGAATTTTCTGGTCAGCCTTCTTATGGATGCAATAAGGTATGATTGATGAAACAACTAAACCAAAATAAATAGCTTGGTTTTGAATAAAAAATGACATTATTGTTTGCGTATGCTCATTACTTTTTACTAAATGTATAGCTTTACTCAGTGTGGAAGTTATAAAGAAACTGGAACTCCCACATGTTCACATTCTACTACAGAATTAATTTTGAATTCTGACACTTGCGATTTTCTGCTATTTTCAGTTATTTTAATTTTTTTTAGTAAAATATCCTCAAAACTAAACTCATACATGGTAAGTTAAAGATCCATTTATTGTATTTTACAGTTTGTTTCTTATCACATTGGTTTGCAGACCAGGGCTACATAGCAAAGAAATACAGAAAACTTAAAGTTGGTCAAGTTTGCTTGAAATAGACATACATTGTCATTATGGTTCAAGGGGATTCTTTTTTTTCTTTGTCTACCCGCATAATGAAAACTGGAACAACGTTTTTCTAAAACAAGTTATCTGCTGTTCCAATTCTTACAGTGTAGGCAAAGACCTAGGAAGATAAACCATTAGACAGAGTGCATTAAGAACTACAGATGTAGTATTTATTTGTTTTATTTTAGGGCTAATTAGTAGCCCTAAATTAACACCTGTTTGGGAACTCAGGGTAGAATATGATTTGCACATTCAGACTTAAACTAAAGAAGGACTTTCAGAGTTGTTTTTATATTCATGTTTGCATGATTAATAAGATTTTTAAAGTCGCTGCTTTTTTAAGAGGTTCAGGTTCTAAATTCTTGCAATTACACTAGGCTGCATTTCCTTTTTGAAGCAAATTGCCAGCTTGGTATGAAAATATAGGTATAAAAAAGGAGAACACAGTAGTAATTGTAAATCTCATAATTGTTCTGTCAGCTTCATTATTAGATTAAAAGCTTACTTTGGGCATTATTTGTAATGAAACACCATTTTTGCTACATTTCAGTGTGAGTTTTTTGGAAGTTTGGAATACACAAAGATCCAAACATAAAAAAACATACCTATTTATTGGTTATTGCCATTGCGTATCCTTTTAGACCTCCCAGTACTAGTGCTTGAGACGAGACACTGCAATACAAGACTGCTGGATCTAAAAGCAGTAATGAACATACCATTGAATAATAGCATGTCAGTTTCTATTCCCTCTGATATTTATGTATTTCATAATGAAATAATTATCACAAGTAGAGCGTCAGGTTTCCTTTTGTTTGTTTTCTCTGTGGTATCTGAAAACTTTTTTTATATGTGGCCTTAAACTCATCCTCTGGATTTATATATGTCTTCCTTTTGACCATAGAGGAAGCCTTCCTGATTAGTCTTGACTAGGAACTTGTTAATAAAGTTTGAAGTATAAACATAACAGCAGAATATTGGTATATGCAATAATTTGAATCAAAATGTGAGTTTAAAACCCTGTTTGAGACCATATGTTTGGCTTTAACATAATCTAGAAATGTTTGCAGTCAGTTAGAGTTATGAAATATTTAGGAAGAAAATATTTTTTAACCCTCAGGTTAGTTAACCTTCAGTGCTTGTTTACCTCTAATAAGTTTTCGCTTTTTCTAGCTTACTAACTTGTTTCACTTGAAAAAATGTTTACATGGTCAGTTTCAAATCTCAGTTACTGATCATTGAATATGAGATGAGAAGTGGAAAAAAAGATGCACCTCTCTGATAAGTCAACTTTGGTGTACCACCCTGCTTCAGTTTTTTCATATCCAGATAGCAATAGTAATCTATTCATACTAGGGCCACCACCTTTGTTCCAAAGCTCATGCACTTGGTGTTATCTCACACAAGAGTGTTTTCTATGGAGGTGCTCAGAGGAGTATGCCTTGGGCATTTCAGAATTGTATTTGAAGAAATGCCTTTTCTTTTCAGTGCTGAATTCTGACTGTGTTACAGCAAAAATATGTTTTATTCATATGGAAAAGCTGTAAAGACAAAAAGTGGAAATTTCAAGTTTTGTTCCTGTATGTGAAAACCATTAATTGATATTTTATAGGTAACATTCACTTTATCAAGTATTTCATTTTTTAAAAATATCCTGCTAGAGCAATATAAATATCTTTAATATTTTGCTGCCTTCAGTTGAAATAATTGAGTATGGGATTTGTTGTTGTTCAAATGTATTTGAGTTAGATTTTGAAGCAGATTTTAGTTATTCCTCCCTCAGTTTGAGATATCTTTGCAAAATAATAGTTTAACATGTTGTTAAAATACATTAAAATGACATAGATATTTGCTCAAGAATGGATGCATCTTAAAAAGTCTTAATTCATGTGACTCTGTTTATTTGAAACTAGAAATTACTGTACAAGCCAAGTCTTAGAAGAAGCTGCTGTAGAGTATTGAAAATTTGTTCCAGGTCCTGTCTGAAATATGTGCAATAGGTTCAAAACAGCCTAAAAAAAAAAGAAAAAGATGTTCTGTCATCATTACAATATACTGGAAATACAATATAACAAAAAATTACTCTAGTCTAGTCTGCTTAGTACCCATACGGAGACAGTTAGGTCAGATTTTAGGTATGTCCAGCAGGGGTTTTAATCATACCCTTTTACTAAACTATTTCTGATGGAACAAAAAAAAAATAAAATAGTAATTTGCTAGGAAATATACAGAATAGTGACAGAACTGCTTTCACTTGTTATGTTTTCTGCTTGTAAAAGTTTTATTCAAAAGTTTTATTTATTTATTTAGGAATGTTAGAAAGTGTTGCATGTTGAGCTGACACTTGCTGTTGTGCTTGCAACTAGCTATATATAGAATGTGTCACTAGTTCTTTATGGACAGGGTCCTGTGAGAATTACAGCCTAATGACACTTTCCCTAAAAATATTCAAAATCAACCCCTCCCAGTTTTAAAGACTGCATTGAGAAAGAAGATGCTTTTCAGTAGATATTATTTCTCCTCTGCTCTCATTGCTGATCCCAGACGGGTTGAAGGAAGGAAATTAGTTCTCTAACAGTTCCTGTAGATAAAGACTAGCATTGTATTTTTTTCCATTTAGGTTTAATTTGGGCATAACCAAAAGAACCCCACCAGTAAAAAAATACAAACCTGTCTACAATCTGGTCGCAAAATTCTAATATGCTTTGCTTGTACAGGTAGCAAATACATTCTACTTATATACTTTGAGTATCTTGGAAGTGCCTGTGAGTTATGTGTTGAGAATACTCTAGGAAAATCTACTAGTTTTGGAAACAGCTTCATTATTTCACCTGGTGTAAATGACAAGAAGAAGAACAGGAAGAAATGGAAAAGAAGCATTTTAAAGTAGAACTAAATCTCAAAAATAGTCTGATATTTTCAGTGTAAGCAGAAGTAAATGACAAATACCATGTTTTCTAATCAGAAGACCATTTATCTAATCACCTTATCAGTGTGACAGTATGGATGTGACCTTTTCTGAGCCACTTCCAAATCAAACTTGCTAAAGGCAGAACTTGGTGATAATGAGGGATTTTCATTCCTATATCCATGAAAAAGCCCAACAGAATTAAATTTTGCTCTTAATGGATTTTAAATAATTGTCTCCATAGTAAATTTTATACAACTGAAATATAACAGGCCTAATCATTTTGAGTATTTTTTTAAGTGTTCATATAATTATATTTCAAGATGAATAAACCCAGCAGTAATAAACTGTTTAGCCTTCAGACTGGAATTTGAAAGGAAAGTCAGAAAATATAACCAGACTATACAAAATACCGAAATAGATTCATATTTGGGACAAATCACAGTACTGGAAAATTGGAAAATAAACACATGAAATAATTTTAAAATCAGGAAGAAGTAAAGATATGTGCTATAGAATTATTCAGGATTAAAATAATAACAGAAAAGTTGATGTGATATTATTGTAGGGGTTAACTAAAGGCTGTTTGATCAGTATGACAGTACAGATGTGACCTTTTTGGACCTACTTCCAAAGCAACCTTACAAAAGACAGAACTTGGTGATAATGAGGGATTTTCATTCTTATATCTATGAAAAAATCCTCAAAAGTGCATTGACAGGTGTCAGAATATAAAGGGTTACTTGTTCTTTGGGTGCATAGGAAATGCAACAGTGGGTTCGTAAGATTCTGTAATGCAAAGGACAAGTAGGCTTTATCCTTTAAGCTTCTCTAGCTTATTATAGATTACCACAAATATGAAAAAATCACCAAGTATACTCCTGAATAATAAAGCAAATACATATATATATCGAGCTATTACAAATCAATAGCAATGATTAATATAGCAGCAATCATTTACAGCAACAATAATAGCAACAATTAAGTTTATATAGAATATTACAGGTTACCATAAACTTTTCACTTGTGAAGCCAACTTCTAAATATTTTAGTAGCAGATATTCTTATGATAGATTACTTTTATATACACACACACACACATATATGTATGGCATTAAACAGATTTCAGAAGGGGACCAAACCACCTCAGAGAGAGGGACAAACTGATCCCAGAAGGCTACCCAACAATCACGTGGGCCCAGAGTGGAATCAATAAAATAACAGTCTTGTTTCAAAATGTGATCTGCTTCACAGAGTTTGCAGTCAGCCAGGTGTCTCCAGTGAGGGTCCAAGATCTTGTAGAAAGTCTGGAAAATTTGTATAGGTAAAAGAAAGGTAGATGCAGCATAGGAAGTCGTCAGAGTGAGAAGCTTCATTTGGATAAAAATTAAGTCTCTTTATGTTAGAGACACATAAAGGGGCATAGCACACCACTGCAAGCAGTCACTAAATGTTGTTATTTTCTGCTTGTCAACTGGAATATTGAATAGACAAACATGTTTTCTACATTTTCAGAACAGTTTTTATTTTTTCACTCTTTTCCTGCTCATGCAGTTGCAACTTCCAACAACAGTTACTGATTCTTACTTTCTATTACTATTTATACAAAAATACAGAATTATTAAAGTATGTTAGATTTATATAAAAACATATACTTTTAATTTATAATTTTAATTAATGCATTAATATATTTATTATATTTATATAAAAATTATATACATTTAACATACTATTAATATAAACTTTTAAATATAGAATTTATATATTTATATTATTAAATATTTTGGGTTGGAAGGTCATCTAGTACAACCTCCCCTGCTATGGACATGGACATGTTCTGCTCGATCAGGTTGCTCAAAGCCCCATCCAGGCTGACTTTGAACACTTCCAATGAGGGGCATTCACATTTTCAGGACAATATGTTCCAGTGTCCCACTATCTTCTTTGTAAAAAATGTCTTCCTTATATCTAACCTGAGTCTATCACCTTTTAATTTAAAGTTATCACCCTTTGTCCTACCACTACAGGCTCCAGCAAAATGTCTCTTTCTGGCTTTTGGATAACCCCCTTTGTGTATTCAAAGGGCACAATAATATCCCCCCAGAGATTTCTCTTCTCCAGACTAAACAACCCAAACTCTCTCAGCCTTTCTTCACAGGATAGTTGCTCCAGCTGTCTGATCATCTTCATGGACCTCCTCTGGACCCACTCCAACAGCTCCACGTCATTGTTGTACTGAGGGCTCCAGAGCTCGACAAAGTACTCTAGGTGAGGTTTCATGAGAGCAGAGCAGAGGGGCAGAATTGCCACCTACAACCTGCTGGCCACACTTGTTTTGAGGCAGCCCAGGATACAACTGGCTTTCTGAGCTGCAAGTGTGCACTGCCAGCTCATGTCCAGTTTTTTATCCACTAATACCCCCACGTCCTCTGCAGGGTTGCTCTCAATCTATCCATCTCTGCCATGTCTTGACTGCATTGACCCAAGTGCAGGTTCTTGCATTTGACCTTGTTGAACTTCATGAGGTTCACAAGGACCCACTCTTCACATCTGTCAAGGTCCATCTGATTTCCCTTCTTTCTAGAGCATCCACTGCACCACTCAATTTGGTACCATCCTCAGAGTTGCTGAGGGTATAACCACTCCCACTATCTATGTAATTGGTGAAGGTATTAAATAATACTGGACCCAGTACAGATCCTTGAGGGACACCATTTGTTACTGCTTTCCACTTGGACATTTTGCTATTCAGTGCAATTCTTTGGATGCCTCCATCCAAGGAGTTCTTAGCCATCTAACAGGGCATACATCAAACCAATTGAACAGCAAGAATGTTAAGGGCGACCATATCAAAAGCTTTACATAAAGTCCAGATAGATGGTCCACTGGTACAGTGACACCATAATAGAAGGCCACTAGATTAGTCAGGAACAATTCACCCTTGGTGAAGTCATGTTGTCTGTCTTTAATAATGTCCTTGGTTTTGGTATATTTTGACACGTCTTTTAGGAGGATCTGTTCTTAGCAGGAACTAAGGGGAGGCTGATTTGGTTTACCATCTTAAGTGCATATATTAGGTATTGCTTTGCATCTTACAACTTATACTTACTTCCAGCCTGCTGTCATTGTGTCTTTTAAACATTTTATACACGGTTTAAAATTGTTTCCTTACTCTTAGTCCTTTTGAGTATACACCTGGCCCAACTAGTAATTCCTATCTTCTAATATTTTCATAGATTTTTCTAACATTAAGCTGTCCTATTTTAATATTTATTCTTTCTTTTAATTTTATTTTTAAGCTTACATCTATGCTGAATTCTTTTTTTTTTCTTTTTTTTTCTTACAAGAACAGGCTTTTCAAATATACTTTCCTCTTAACCATCATTTTAAAACCATATCAAAAGACACAAGAATATATTTTACTCATTTTCACCTTAAAAAACCAACAACTACATACTAACTTTTGATTCCGTATTAGTACAATGCACAAAAAAAAAATGTGTGATGTGTTTAGCCTGAAAGAGCAACAGAATTTAAAATCCTTGCTTATTATTCCTCAAGTATTTGTTTCTGTTCATATAGGACACAACAGAAGCGTGTCATGCTCTGAAGAGATGCATTTTACGGTTTTTTTACTTAATTTCATCCGTTTTTGTAAACTATCATTAGCCATCATAAAGTACTTCAGCATATTTTTCCTATCTCCCAAAATTAAAATAGGGGAATCTCACTGCCTAAATATTGTAGGAAAATTAATATATTTTGAGTAACTGTAAAATATTACTGAGACCTAGCAAACACCTTCTGACATTATTATCCAAAAACCTGGGAAAGTAAAACCTGTAAATTTGGCCTCATATAGTATTATCTATGTAATCTGTGTGAGAATGTCTCAGTTTAAGACTATTTTTTAAAATTCTTTGCCTACCTTGTTTTAATGCTACATTTATTTTCATTTTTTGAAGTATAAATTGCATTCTCTTTCATTCATTAGCACTCTCTGACTTCTATTTCTCCTTTCAGCAGGCTGGTTATTTTCTGGCCCTCCTTCTTGTCTTCGGAGAAACATTAAGTTTATGAAAATTCATTCTTATCTCCCTTGGTTAATCTGTCTCACATAAAAGTTATCATCTGTTCCAGCTTCCCATGTAATTTCTGTCAGCAGGGCACTGGAGTGTAGTGTCTATAATTTCAGTCTCCACACTATTTATAGAAACACATTATGGCACCTTTTTCCCTCCCTCTATATGACATGCATAGTGATATAAATGTCTTCATGACCATGTTTAAGCTCCTCCTCGTGATACCAGAGGCTGCTTCTATCAGTACTTCCTCTTGCAGACTAAGTGATTATTAAATCAGTGATGTGAAAAATGGGTTTGGCCTCAAAAAGACCTATTAATCTCATACATTTACTGGAATTTGAAGATTAGTTCATAAGCTGCAATTCCAGTGCACTTATTTTTAAAGAACATTAGTCTAAATATAACTATTCTCTTCATGAAAACTGAATGGAAGTGCTCATAGGGAAAAAATTCTAATTTTTACATGAAAGAATAAAGAATACATGACAAATATAACTGTCATCTCTGCTAGCAGTAATTTCCATTGCCAAGAAACATGGCAACCCCAGGTGATTTGTAACATCAGCCAGGGATACAGAGGAAGTGCATTGTGAACCAGACAGAGACCATCATCATTGCACTAGAAAACTTGTGAATAAATAAATAGTATTATATCTAAAAAAAAAAAAAAGATACATTTTAAGTCTTTGTCTTAATTACTTCTCAGTTTTATTAACAAGCCCTTAACGTGGCTATGTGATGCAGAGAAGCTCGTATCTACAGCACAAAGGGCTCCCTCCATAGAGCAGACCTCTTGTTACACACTGTATTTGAATCCTGATGAAGGTAGTGCTTGCTATCCTGTGGCCTTAAGACAGAGTCTTTATGTTTGGAGTGTAGTCATATTTCACAAATATTTTTCATTACATCTGTAGCTATCACTGATGAGAAGATAATTCAGTATAAAGAAAAAACTGAATGAAGTCTCTCTTTCTCTTTTTCTCATTTGTTATTTTACTCTTCTAACATTTAATTCCCGCACTGCATTATTCAATTATTCAAAAACAGTTCATTGCATCAGACTTTACAAAGAAGTTATTTTTATATGAACAACTCGAGAGTCAATGACAGACAATAGGAAGTTGTGACATAATTTTTTTGGCAGTGTAATTTAATTTTTTTAAAAAATCTTTCCTTTGCAGAGCTAAAAAATATGTGCACAGTGTGCTGACCACGACAGCTGGCAGGACATACACTATTAAACTTACCCATTAGTGCAAACCTTTGGCCTGTCAATTAAACTGTAGTATAACTAAAGCATAGGTCAGACTGTTTCCACTTAACTGATGGAGGAGAGGTTATTATCTACCATTTCAACTTCAGTATAATAAAAATAATTCATTTAATACAAAATGATCAATGAAATGTAAATTTAAGAAATAATGAAATAAAATTTAAGTCAAAAGCTAGTGGTGTCAGCTGATATATTGGAAGAAGACAGAAGTTAACCATCATTAATTGCAGTTGAATCAATGTTACTCATTTAATGGATGTTGATCTTGAAAAATAATTTAATGAAATTAGTTTTTACTAAGTATTGGTTAGCTACTTCTAAATAAGCCACAGTGAATGTATATATTCAATTTTAGTTACCATCAAACCAAATGCAAAATAGTAACAAAATAAAAATGAAAGAATATTTTAATAGTCAAATCTTTTTTATTATTATTTTTCAGAGTATTGAATTAATTTTCATCCATCTGCTTTGAAGGCAGTGATAAATTCTTCTACTGGATTTTTTCCATCCTTCCCACTGCAGTTCTATTTTAACATGAAAAAAAATTACTAATCAAATACAAAATATAAACTAAGTCATCTAGGAGCAAGACTGGGCTGTCCTGTAAGGAAAGGAGAACTAAGAGGATAGAATCCCAGGCTGGCAGGGCAGGGCCAGATGAGCTTTATGGCTGCTCACATCAGAAGTTAGCTCAGCAAGAGGGGATTAGAGCAGGCACGTGGCTGAGTAGAGAGCTAAAAATCCAGAAAAATGAAGAAAGCTACACATGAAGTGAAGCAGGACCACGCCAACAAGTCTTTCTGCAGCTCTTTCTTGCACATGGATTCATAGAAATTTTCAGCTCAGAAACAATACTGACAAATCAAGGAACTAAACCACAGATTCCTGGCTCCATGTTAAACTGCCTTTCAGGTCCTTTGTGACAAAATTAACAAATTAGGAGTCTGAAATGGAACCTTCCAGAATTTATTGTACGAACAGGAGAGATTTTATTTTTGTCCTGCCTGTCATAAATGTGTATTTCTTACAAACAACTCATTTATTCATATATGAATACAAAAGTTGAAATAAGCTTTATCTTGAGTATCTTGAATAATGTCAAAAATTATCATTTCAGCACAGATTGAGAATCTCTAATTTTCTAGCTCCAGATAATGCTAGTAGCTTTACAGGCTAAAATAATCTAGGAAGATTGTGGGAGTGGTCCATCCTCTCTCCCCTCCCCCCATAATATGAAACAAAACACCTTTCAACCAGCAAAGCAGCTTGAAGATAAAATTAAAAGGGGTGCCTGAGGAAGGGAACTTGGAATTTAGCTACAGAAACTATTATCTACGTGGGTCAAAGCAGATGTATCAACTGTTTTCTGAAGATTTTCACACTACAGTGAAGATGGGAAAAGTCAAAGAAGGCAGTGCCATGGGAAAAGAACCTTCCCCCCTCACAAGGGACCAGGATATTTAGAGGCATAAAATGTAATGTATTTATATTATATTGAAGAATAGAAGTAGGTAATGGTTCTGAACAGTTTACTTTCCTTGATATTCCAATTAATAATGATAATGAAGTATTTTGTGGCCTACCATACTATTAGTCACTTAATCAAAGAAGAAATTTCATATATATGGGAACTGTAGTCATGCTAAATGGGGGAATTTTCAACCAGAGGAGGTAAAATAAAGAAACAGGGATTTCTTAATGTTTCACTGAAAATATATTGTGATTATTGTAAAAATTATGGAAAGTGCAACAAGCCTTTGAGAATTATTTGTGTTAAATTCAATTGCTACATCAAAAAGAAATATCATGCTGTTAATACTACATTGTTGCAAAACATAGTGAGGTTTTAGATACTGTCACTTGCATAAAGTAATTTTCTATAAATACTTCTTAATCATAAACATTCAGTGAAGCAAATTTTATCTGCTAGGTGATGCAAATTATAAAAGTTATTGCACATTATGCACATACATGGATGTTGGTAAGAATGCTCTTTGGAGGAAACTTTATTTTTACATATTTCTTGGAAAAAGAGTGCTCAGTGATTTCCAAGAACATAGCCATTTTCAATTTGCTTGTGAATGGATCAATACATTTTACTAGATAGAGGGCCAAACTTATGATCATTGTAGATTTCTTACTCAGTACATTAAGGTTATCTTTGCTGTTTTCCCAACTTTGTCATACTGTTAACTGTAGAAACATAACTGTTTTCTTTTAAGTGTCTTTCTTAATTGAAGAGGCCCCATATTGTACCATAAAGAGGTCTTACAATGCCAAGGCATAAAATCTGTATTTTCGGATAAGAAATGCAATCCCACTTAATGAATTAGGTTCTCAACATCATCTACATAGTATTCCAATCATCTGAAATACGAGTGTGTCCTTATTTTCACCAGAAAATTTTATTAACTTTGCCACTCTTACTTTAGTACATATCAACGGTGAAAAGTATTAAATATTAAATAAGACTTCAGAGGAAGTTCTTCCTGCACAAATAAACTGGTGGTCCCCTTTCATCATTATCAATTTTATCTTATCTTTTGAACAATTCCTTTTTTGCTTGACAAATCTCTACCTTCTCTAGCTTTCCTAGTGATGTGACAATGTACCAAAGTCTTTATTGCTGTCTAAGAAGATTAGATCAAGTGTATGTTCCTACTGTGAAAAATCCATTATCTTGTCCAATAATTTATTAGGTAAATTGGGAATGATCACTCTTTGTTAAAGGCATGTTGCATTTCAATCAGTATTTCAATTTTTTATGCTTTCATGGTCTTATTCCTTGGAGTAAAACTGTTCTTATATGAAGTAATACAAAATAATAAAAATACAAAATGAAATTAAATATTTTTTTAAGACTATTTAAAGCTGCACTGATAATTAAGCAGAAGTATTTCATATAAAGATTTTTATTTTTTTTTAATTGAAGGAAAAGAAAGAAAAATATATCAGATGTAATGGGGAAAATGTGACAATGCATCATGAAACTTGTTCAGTATCTCATTTTATCAACAGGCTTTTCATTCTTGCAGGACAAAGGTTTGACATAAATCATTACATTAGCCCATTTTCCAGGTACCAGATTTATAGTCTGAACTGAAGGAACAAGGAAAATACAATATTAAAAGGGCAGACACTGAAGTAAAATATTCAATTAATCACTGAATACTTGTCTTTTATCTATATGTACAAAGGGCAGACAATGGCCCAAATTTAAGAGAAAACACGTGGCTTTGTCCTAAACGTCAATAATAATATTAACCACAAATAGTCAAAACAGTCATGTAGACCAGAGCATAAGCTGTCGTTATTCGGTAGAGAGTTCCCAGAGTTCTGAAAATAGTCCTTAGTTGTAAACTTGGACTTTTTATTGAAAATCTTATTTTAAAATAATATTTGCACTACTTGTAAACTCTGCTTTGCTTGTTTGTTTTGTAAAAATCTGTAAGAGCATAATAGAATGGATGGGCCCAACAGGGGCCCAGCAGTGCATGTGTGCTTAAGAATTTCATACCTAGAAACTGAGTGTCATGTGAAATTACAGATAAGCATATCCACCTGTAAATCCAGTGAGTATTTCCAAGACCACAGGAAATTTGTTTTCAATAAGTTATTTCTTTCCTTAAAATGCTATTATGTATACATACAATTTTAAAAAAACAACTAACAAACCAAAACCAAAACAAATAACCAAACCAAACCAACAACAACAACAATAACAAACAAACAAACAAAAAACAAACACAAAAATCCCCACAACAAAACACCAAAAAAACCCCAGATCTACTATGCTATTCATTTTTAGGTAATGGTTGGATTTCAAAGGATGTTGATTTTGCTTTTGCTTAGACTTCATGATTTTCATTTCAGCAGTCTTCTGAATGCACTACGAGAATGGTATAGCTCAAATGATGTCATATACACTTAGAGAAAAAGGAAAGGAGGCCGTTCAATCAGTGTTTTGACAGATTCACTTTTCTAAAACAAATCACATCTTTCATTTACTTTAAATTCACATTTGAGAATCTCAAATTACATGTGGAGTACTGTATTTTTATATAATAATTATTTTCTTTATTCTTTACATGGTTTATGAAAGTTAGAATGAGAACAATTGCACTTGCATTGCTCCTAATTAACTGCTACTTTAAAGGTCAGGAGGAGATTTAGCTGGCAATTATAAATCAAGATGGTTTCTGGATGATCATTACTATCCTAGATTAAGTTTCAACTGTGAAGCAGAGGGAAATGCTCCTAACCAGCTAAGGCAGTTTTCTAATTTGTTCAATGTGCTGTAGGAACTTTTCACAGCTTTCAAAACTTCATCCAGCTTAAAATAGTCAGGGTAAAAACAACATAGACATTAATCCTATACAACAAAATGAAAACATATTGGCTAAGTCAAAATATTATAGGTGTAAGAATATGGTGATTTATTCCAGGAAGATAAAGAAATTTATTTTGTAAGTAATTTTTTTTTAAGATTCATTTTACTGATTCCAGCAGTCCTTCTTTGTTTCTCTTTTAATCTAATTATGAATTAAAAATTTTCAGTCCTTTTTAGGTGAACTGCCAGCCAAAAATTGACCAGCAGTTGAACTGCTATAATTATTACATTTCAGAAAAATTGTGTAAAAGTGCAACACCATCAAAGAATAAGGAATACCAGAAAGCACATTTCATTTGCTAATAGATGCAACAGAAGTTTTCAACAACTAAGCAACTGGGGTAGTTTCTGACTAAGGAAGGACATTGTCCAATTTGTTACTCTTATTCTGGATCATGACAGCAATATCTAACTCTGACAGACACTAAATTATGCATAGTTTTAGTTATTGATTGCATTTAGTAACATTTTAAAATATTGTTAAAATCATTAGTAACATCTTTGAAAGGAGGAAATTGAGGCTTAGAAAAATAAAATTAATTCTTTAGGTTCTTCAGCAGTCAAGTATCTGATCCAGGTTTACTGCATTTCATTTCTAACATAATCAACTTCCAATGAATTATTTTGACGGAATGTGTTAGCTTTGTCAATGTATGTTTTTTCTAAGTAGGTTAAGGATTATTTAAAAAATAAGCTATTGAAAAATAAGTAAAGGATATGCTTCCAGACGTGAAAGAAAATGTTACTTTTGGGACTTTGGGACTGTAAGGTGTAAAGGATTTTTAAACCTTTGTGTTTGCTAGGATATACTTGATTATTGATAATCTAGATATTAATTACATGAAATGAATATGACATGATCTCATTACTCGATCAGGATAGATAACTTATCGTGCGACCTTTTCTGGCAGTTGGTTAGTATTTTTAGAAATCAGTTACAACTGTACTTAGTTAATGATCACTCTTAATGATTACTGTTAATGGTGACATTATAATTGTAATAGACTCTTAATGCATTTCTCCATTACGATGATTGCAGTTCAATAACTGAGAAAATAGTACTTTCTCCCTTTTAATGACAGAAAATATTTTTTTCTAGTTTAAAGGAAAGAGATTCTGGGATATTTCTGTAAGTTTGCAAAGCATGTATATTTGTATCTCTGAATCTAATATAACCAATATTATCTGAATATTTATCATTGAAATATACTTACAATAATATGAAAGTTCATAAAAACTGACCCTATTCAGAGGTTTTTTGTTATACATATAATTTGGTTCGGTCTTTTGGTTTGTTTTTTTTTCCCCTTTTAATTGTAGCATTTATTTTCTTGGTTTATTTCCCATTTCTGGTTCTACTTTTTTATATAATAACCCTTTTTGTTCACTTATAAATACTGTAACACCTGGCATCTGAGAAGTTGACTAATTTTTCAGGAGTAAGAATGTGCAAGCTTGAAGAATGAATTTTTCACTATGATTTTTAAGTGTTGTAGTTCAGTTGCTATTAACCTGGTAATAACTCCCACAGCTGTTGTGAAAATTTAGAATAATGGAAAAAATACTTTTTTTTTTTTTTTTTTTCCAGTTTGTCTCAAAAGCTGAAGTCAGAAAGGTTATCAGGGAAGGACTTTTCAAATTCAGAGAACAAGAAGCCAAAAAATACTCAGGGGAAAGGAATGTATTGTAGCTTTTTGGTTGGTTCATTTGGTAAGCAAGCTGAAATCTTTCGATCTAAAGACTGTTTAAGACTTACAGTCCAGGTGGATGTGTTACCCACTGAGTTACAATAATAGTGTAGGAAACTATTGCCACTTTTACAGAATAAAAATAGTCATCAACCATGTGGAGTAGGCAATCCTAGCACCTGAGAAAAATGTGCAGAAGACAACACAGCCTAATAACCAGAACTGAATGGGTGACTCATTCAAACTTACTCCCAGGCTGTGTCATCTCTCCTGTGGTGAAAGGAGGTAATTTAATTCAATAATGAATTTTGCTGTCAGCACTAATGTAACAGTTACTCAGACCACAGATACCTGTGATATGGATTCTGATGGGTATTCAGGATTGGAACTTAAAATTGCAACAGGACCTTACTCTCAAGAAAGAATTAGCAAAGGCCTTGTGGCAGGCATTGCAAAAGTTTGTTGGTAAACCCCAAATCCAAAACTGTGAGTGTGAGGGGGGTGAGACTTGATAAAATGTTTAGGCAATAAAATAAGAACAGGGTAAGAAATAAGAACCTCCTAGTTTCCTAATGAGAGGCTTTGTTGTGATCTTGCTCCGTTGTATACTAGTTTCTCATGAAAAAACATACCAAAACTTCAGGAAGAGTGATGTGGTGAACAAAGGTAAGTGCTCCTAGCTGGAAACTAGAGGTCAAGGGTGGGTGTACACAGCCTTCTTTCTCCTCCAATGGTGATAAGGGGGTTTGTTCCTTTGCCAAGGATAAGCAGCCCCATTGGAGTTGTTAAAGAACAAGGAGAACAGTCAAGGCATATGTCTGGGGAAATGTAACAGAGAAGTCTAGCTGCTGCTGTGGAGCCTGAGTGGCTGCAATGATACCTTAACCCCTGTTCCTGCACCTTGCTGTTGTGGCCACAGTGACCATGAGGTGAGTGAGTTTAAAATCGCTGTTGACAGAGGCATGAGGCACAGGATATGTTTCCAGCCATCCTGTACTTGTTTCCACCATTGTAGGCACATAGCGCTTAGCCTGGTGGGTCTGAGGCAGTGTGATGTAGTCGATTTGCCAGGCCTCCCCATACCTGTGCTTTGACCACCTCCCCACATGCCACAAAGGTTTCAACTGTTTCGCCTGCTCAGTTGCAGTGCATGTTTCACAGTTGTGGATAACCTGTGTAAGAGTGTTCATGGTTAAGTCCACATTATGTAATAGTGCAGTATCAGTTCCTGACATAGACTATCTGATTTGAGTTCAAAATTCTTAAATATTCCCAAGAAAATTGTCCCTGAGTAGTTTCAGAAAGTTCATCTTGTCAAAACCAAAATTCGATTCTCGTAACTTAAAAGAGCTAGGGAAAAAAATATTTTAATCACAAGATGTGAAGGATCAGGTATTTCCTTACACGAACAATATGGAAGAGACTTGCAGAGGTTTTTCTCTAACCTCCTACTCCAAGGAGGTGAGTTTGACAGAGACAGTCAGGTCTTGAAAACCTCCAAGGATGGAGTCTGCACAGTCTCTCAGGGCAACCTGCTTCCGTGTCTGATTGTCTTCATGGGTTAAATGCTTCTCCGTTTAACTTGTCTGAACCTCTCTTTTTTCAATTTATGCCTGTTGTCAGTGGTTCTACCACCGTGCAGCACTGTGAAGATCTGGGCTCTGTCTCTTTGGTTACCTGTCTGTAAACACTAGCGGCTGTTCCACCATATCAGCTGGTCCCCATATGTGAAGGACCAGGTATCTCCTTACACGAACATGAAATGTCCTTTGAGCCAGCCGACAAAACTGACTTAAAACGGCGTCTCCATATGGCAGGAAACCCCCTCTGTGTGTGTGGGGGGGGGAGCAAAAAAAACGCTCTCTCTTTCTCTCCCGCTCTCGCCTCGTGTGTGCGAGGCGGTCGTCTACACCCGCAGCCTGCCGCCGCCATTGTCCCCGCTGCTGGGAGCTGCCTGCCAGCCCGCTCTGCTGCTGCTGCCTGCCAGCCCGCTCTGCTGCCCTGCTGTCTGCCGTTCCTGCTGGGAGCTGCCCGCTCACTGCCTGCCCGGTCGCCGCAGCCGCCGCTGCTAAAGCCGCAGTCCCAAAGTCCCGGAGCCATTCGCCGCAGCCGCAGCTGCCAAAGCCCCGGTCCCAAAGTCCCAGAGCCGCTCGTCGCGCCTACGGTCCCGGAGCCGCGCGCCACTTCTCTTTGGGGGGGGGCGACCTGCGCTTGGGAGTGCTTGCAGCTGACTTGCGCCACCGCGTGGTGAGATAAATCCGGCTACCCCAGCTTATAATCTTGTCTTACCTGCACACAAATCGCGACCCTATACGGGAACTTAATCGGGCATATCCCTCCCCCTCCTTCCCTCACTTAAATAAGTAAATAAGGTGTGTAACTAAGGTGTACCCATATATGTTTAATGTGTTGTAATCACTCCTTTTGAACCTCCTGCCCCAAATTGCCTTGTTTTCCCCACAATAAACCTTGCTGTTGTTAGAAATATTAGTAAGCACTGAGCAAGTTATTCACTCGAAAAAGTCAGGGCATAAGTTCCTGTCTCCTCTGTGTGAGGCGATACCACGTGTGGATCTCTCAGCAAATCCTGATAAGTTAATACACTCCAATAAGGAGATATAATAGGTCACGGATCGTGACACCATATTAGGTATAATCTGATAATTTTATTTGCAGGCCCTCTATTCACTCTTCTGGCTCTTTGATTAAGATGTTGAAAGTAGCAGTTCCCAAGATAGACCACTAAGACTTTCAGAGCTTTGTCCCCTGGGATTCCAGTTCTCTGAATAATCTGAAGTCCACTCACCTGAAGTCCAAGATCAGTAAATTGGTTCTTGCCTTCCTCGGAGTCCCATCTCAAAATTAAATAAGATGCAATCCTTATACCATTGGTCTGAGTAAGATACTATGCATGAGATTCAAAAAGAAATGTAGGCACTTCTCCTTAAACTCTTCAAATGTTTTAACAGCCTCCCAGGGTCTTCTCTCATGTTGTACAGTGCTTCTCACTCAATATAATGAAATGCGTAAGTAATTGTAAAGGATAATCATAAACCAACTTGAAACATGAGAATATGAATCACTGTAAGAACCCCCAGCTATTTTACTCCCAAAGCTTCTTATAGCCTGAGGTTCCCAACCTCTAAGTAAGCATAGCCTGTGAACCTTGCTGAAGCCTGGAGATTTCTCAGCCTTTACATTATGTTAAGCTAGAATTCAGAAACAGTCCCAGAACACAGAAATTCTTAGACATATATTCAGTTTACCATTATCTCAAAAGTATTTTAAAACTATCTTTGGAACTTTATTTCCAAAGAAAGTCATTGACTTTGATGAGTTTTGGATCAGGACCTAAGAGAAAAGTCATCTAAATTCAAATCAGCTTTACAAAGAATTTTTGAGAAATAACATCATAGTAGAAAGATAGGGAAAGTGAGTCTTTCACTAGTTATCTGAAGAATCAGACTATATCTAGTGGGAATTAAACCAGTACTATTAAAATAATCAGATGTGATTTTATTTCCTTTTTAAGTAGAAAAAAACTGGCATTTTTTTCCTGAATTATAAATAGGAATTATAAATATATTTTTGCATATGGATTTGGCATATCTTACATAATCAGAACACATTCTAATGTTTCAAATAAAAATGAAAAGTGCTGTGCCTTTCCCTGTGAAGGCTTAAATTAATCCTATGATTACCTATTCAAATGTGTTACTAACTTATTTTTTTCTGTGATTCTTGACTATGAAATTGAAAATCCATAATATTTTAAGGTTTTTTGCAGTTTACCACATATTAGACACTTGCATTCCCCTAAAACAGCAACAACAAAATCACACAGCTATCAGAAAACTATTTAAAATAAGTGTTATCTCTGAAGTTTGATAAATTTAAGGGTGAAATTATTTTCTAAAGGATGTTGACCTTTAAATTTTTCAGTCAGTTGTGTAAATTACATAAGTGAGAGTGTTAAGGAAGGCAGGCTAACTAAGAAAGCTTCTACTACCTAATATTATGCAAACTTTACAGATAATTAAACATTTTTTCTTCAGTGATACCTTTGCCGCATATGTGTCTAAAGTAAAGGTGGTGTTAGCATTCAGACTACAGCAAATTTATTCTAAAGAAATTCCCCAGAGACTTAGAATATTGAGAAGGCTGGAGTATCGACTTCTAAACTACTCCTCATGACAGAGAAGAAAGCATAGTATATCCTTCACCAGCTGCTCCCTCATGCACATGCACTGTGGCTACACAGAGACTGAAGAGCAAAGGTCTTGGTGAGGCTCTGCAGAAGTGACTTGGAAGTGGAAGGGGGGGCAGGAGCCACAGGGACCTGGGGACAGGTAGGAAAGGGAGTGAGGGAACTGCGTAGTGCCTTGCCCTGTCCAAAGTACTCCCCTGAGTGGAAGGACCCTCACTCCAGTGTGAGAATAACTGAGGAGCTGTCATTTATGCCCTGGCCCTCGTCCAGCTTGGTCTCCCTGATGCATGCATACTTGAGCTCACTGCTGGCCCATGCACTACAGCAGCCCTGCCTGCTAGTGCTCCCAGTTAACAGCCCCATTTTGATCTCTCTTCTGTGCTGTCACAGGTGTTAGACCCCCATCATGGAGCTCCTCTCCTCTCCTCTCCTCTCCTCTCCTCTCCTCTCCTCTCCTCTCCTCTCCT
>NW_009970720.1:4500401-4544533 GCF_000747805.2 Chaetura pelagica
TGTCACAGTTTTTAGCCCCCCATCATGGAGCTCCTCTCCTCTCCTCTCCTCTCCTCTCCTCTCCTCTGTCTCCTTCCACACTTACTTTCCTTCTCCCTTTTCTGTTCCCTTTTTCTATTCCTCTCTTTTCTGCTTCCTCTTTTCTTCCCTCATTTCCTTTCTTCCCCCTGTTTTGGGGGGCTGGTTGACAGAATCCCTTGGGAGAAACACGTGAAAGAAAAAGGAGTCCAGGAAGCCTGGATATTCTTCAAGAAGAAAAACTTAAAGTTGCAGAAGCAGGCTGTCCCCGTGTGCCAAAAGATGAGCCAGAGGGAAAGAAGAATGGCATGGCTTAACAGAGAGCTCTATTAACAGAGGGGCAAGCAACTGAGGAGGACTATAAGGATTGTACAGGGAGAAAATTAGAAGGGCCAAAGCCCAACTAGAACTTATTCTGGCTACTTCCATAAAAGACAATAAAAATATTTATTGAAATACATTAACAGCAAAAGGAGGGGTAAAGACAATCTCTATCTTTTATTGGATGTGGGGGGAAACAGTGAGGAAAATGCTGATGTACTGAATGCTTTCTTCATCTCAGTCTTTAGTACTAAGACCATTCATTGTTCTTCAGGTACCCAGCCCACTGAGCTGGAAGACAGGAACAAGGAGGAGGGTAATCCAAGGGGAAATATTAGTTGCCTGCTAAACCACTTAGACATACACAGGTCTATGGGACTGGGTGAGAACCATCCAAGGGGAGCTGGTAGAAGTGCTCATCAAGCCTCTTTCCATCATTTACCAGCAGTCCTAGCTACCCAGGGAGGTCCCAGTAGACTGAAGATTGGCAAATGTGACCCCCATCTACAGGAAGGGCCAAAAGGATGATCCAGGGAACTATAGGCCTGTTAATCTGACCTTGTAGCTAGGGAAGGTTATGGAGCAAATCATCTTCAGTGCCATCACACAGCATTGCTTGGAGTTCTACCCAGAGTGTGTTTCTGCAAAACATACTCAAATTTGAAATTTAATTACTAGAAATCTTATTTAAATTGCAAGAATTAAAGAAACTAAGTTCTAATTTTTCTTGAAGGAGAGATTAATTCCAACTCTAAACTACTCTCTGCAAGCCACTATGTCTTAGTTTCTTAATGTCTGCAAGGGAAACTGTCTTATTTCCTTTCTTTTCAGAAAACACTAACCTTAAAGATAGTGATTTACCAACATAATGGACAATAAAGAAATATCTGTGTTGAATTACAGAGTTTCTGGCAGGCTGAAATGTTCACTTTATAACCCCCTGCAAAGAGAAGGCCAGGAATTTTCAGCAAACATTCATTAGAACTTTTTTCCTATCGGTACCCAAATGTTAAACCTTTCTTAATGGGAGAGGAAAGCAGTTTTTGTTGCTGCATTTGATCAAGGAAACACATGAAGCAAAGTTCACAGAACAAAATATATGCCTACAGAAAATAAAATATGAAAGAGAGGAAGGAAGAATATGGCAGAATTTGAGAGCCTGGCTAGAGCAGGACTGCAGTACTCACTCAGTTCAGTTTCATATATTTCCCTTGTGGATAGTTTTCAAAAATGAGCTAGTGGCAGTATTACAACTGTCTCTAAAAATGAAATTATCTATTCTGTGTATGTCAGTTTTTAATTGATGAAGACTACTAACACTAATTATTTTAAATGTATGTGAGGGTTGGTACCCCTCCCCTCTCTGGAGCAACAGACTGCCTCATGGAGCAGTGATCTAACCTGCTCAAAATGGCTGCTCCTCATGCTCCCTGCCTTTCCCTGATTCATGGGCTAAACGACAACTTCACTGCCATGCTGAAGAAACAGACACTAAGGCCAGAACCCTGTGGGAGAACCACAACATTGTTGCTGTTCTGCCCGGAGACTGCAGCAAGATTTCAGATTCTAATTGGATGGTAGCTTGAAGGAGACAGCAAAGAACCAACTGGAAACCTTGGACTACAATGTAGTGAGCTTTAAAAGCAACCCTGGACAGCCTTACACTTCCACTTTTTGCCTTTGCCTTCGAACTGGTTGCTGGCTGCTGTGGCGCTCATCTCAGCTTCTGACTACTGCTGCTGCTTCTCCTTTTTGGGTGGCTCTTGGACCACTGGAGTGCTGCCTACGGACCGCCACAGGGATTGTGTGCTGCTGCCATGGTGAGAGTACACCGATAAAGGAGAGAGAAGAAAGAAGGCATCACTGTAAGGGATAAAACCCTGTGGATCACTGCCAGTCATAGCCTACCCTGTCCTCACTGCATGTAGTTGTGCTATTGCACCGGTGAGACAGTGGTTGCAAATACCATTGAAACAGCTGACCATCTCAGGAGCAGGGTGAAGACCCATCCACTGAATTCCTTCTCCCCCTTACCTTACACTCACATCTTGCAACTCCACCAACGGGTAAAGTCAGTGTTGGGCCCGTTCTCCATCTCCTCCTTTCCTCGTCTATCCTAAATTCCCCCACTTACACATATTGCTGGATGAGAAACATTAACTGTTGGAGTGTTACCCCAAGTTTCTTTAGTTATCCCTTATTGGTATTTGCCCTTTCTGAACCTCCTTTCCCTCAATTCTGTTAAATCCCTTAAATAAACCGCTTAATTAGTAAATCTTAAATTCAGCAATAACTGTGTTTATTGTGGGTGTGGTGAGAGTTGGCTGCTTTCCCACTCTAAAAGGCAGCACTGCAGTTGGCTGCTCCTCTGAGAGAGGCAAATGCCACGTGCAGACCCTCGGTCCTGCTAAATTTCTCCAGAATGGAGTAAAGAGTTGGACTGTGACAATGTATATTTGGGTTTGCTTTTTAGTTAATCACTAGAGTGATATTACAGAATCACAGAATTAACCTGGTTGGAAAGGACCTTGAAGATCATCAAGTCCAACCGTAGCCTAAATCCACCAACCATAAACTAAATCTGCCAGCCATAATCTATATCTACCTGTTTAGTGCTTAAATCATGACCCTAAGCACCATACTTCTTTTAAACATTTCCAGGGTTGGTGACTCCACTACCTCCCTGGGCAGCCTGTTCAACTGTCCAACCACTCCTTCAGTAAAGAAATTCTTTATAATATCCAGTCTAAACTGCCCCTGCTGCAACTTCAGGTAATTTCCTCTCACCCTGTAATTATTCACTTGAAAGAAGAGGCCAACTACCACTTCCCTACAACATCCTTTCAGGTAGCGGTGGAGAGCAATGAGGTCTCCCCTCAGCCTCCTCTTCAAACTAAATTATCTCAGTTCCCTCAGCCTCTTATCATAGGACTTGTTCTCCAGACCTTTCACCAGCTTGGTAGCTCCTCTGGACACACTCCAGGAACTCGGCATCCTTCTTGTAGTGAGGGGCCCAGAACTGAACACAGTACTCAAGGTGTGGTCTCACCAATGCCAAGTACAAGGGCACGATCACCTCTCTACTTCTGGTGACCATGCTATGTCTGATGCAGGACAGGATGCCTTTGGCCTTCTTGGCCACCTGGGCACACTGCTGTCTCATCTTAAGTCAGCTGTCAACCAGCACCCCTAGATCCTTCTCCACCATGGAGCTTTCCAACCACTCATCCCCAAGCCTGTAGCTTTGCATGGAGTTGTTATGACCAAAGTGCAGGACCCAGCACTTGGCCTTGTTAAACTTAATACAATTGGCCTCAGCCCACCAATCCAGTCTGTCCAGGTCTCTCTGCAGAGCCTTCCTACCCTCAATGAAACTGACACTTCTTCTAAACTTAGCATCATTTGAAAACTTTCTTAGGAAGCACTCAATCCCCTCATCTAGATCATTAATAAAGATATTGAACAAGACTGGACCAAAAATTGATCCCGAAGAGTCACCACTGGTGACCAGCCACCAACTGGATCAAATCCCATTCGCTACAACTCTCTGGGCTTGGCCAGCAAGCCAGTTTTTCACCCAGTGTAGACTTCACCTGTCTATGCCTTGTGCCACCAGCTTCTCTAGGAGAATGCTGTGGGAGACTGTGTCAAAGGCTTTACCAAAGTCTAGATACACAATGTCTCTTCCCTCATCCACCAGGGGGGTCACCTGATCATATTGTATAATTTCTGTCCCTTTCAGGTTATAAACACCACAAATAAAGAAAAAATATACTAAACGTAAGAAATGTCAGATAAAAGGCTGTTATTTGTCCTATTATGCCTAATAAAGCAAAAAAAAATAATTCAAGGAACTTTCATATCTTCAAGTCTGGTCAGTACAAGTTAGTTGCTGTAGATCTTGTGGACAGAAAACATCCTTTTTAAAAGATGAACTTAAATGTGGCAGTAGAAAAAAAAGGACATAGAATTCCATACTGTTCCACCTGTCCATTGACTACTTTTCAAAAAAGATTGTGTCTTTTTTAAGATACGTAATGTCTTTAAACAGAGAAGAGAACTGTTTTCTTGGTATGAAGTTCTTTACAGCACCATAAGTATACCATGTTAGATATGCTGACATGAAAATTCAGAAGATATAAAGATTCTCTACTAGTAATTTGAACTGGACAGATGACAGAATATTTGAATCCAAAAGCTGTAAATTCACCTTAGATTTATCTTAATATGATCTTAGGTAAAGCTCTTACAGTAGTGTAGCGTATAACTTATCTGACTCCTCCTCCACATCTCCACATCTTTGCCTGAAGATATCATGTATCGGAATCTGTATTCAAATAAAGCCTTTATGCCTTTCACAGTTCATATATATATATATAATTTCTTCTCTGGAGCCTTGTATGTTATATTTTGCCTGGATAATTAGATAGTTTTAAAAAACTTACTATATATATGTATGTTATATATCTATATAGATACTTGGGTTTATATTTAAGATACCTCTAATGTAAGATCACCTTTTTAAAACTTCGCTGTGGTGGCTCAATGAAAAGACAACATAAAATCAAGTCCAAGGAAGAAAGTCTGCCTAATTTATGCCATTTTCTTTTTACAACATAACTGAAACACTTTAGTCACTCTTTAGGCAACTGTGGTATACTGAATATTCATTAGAATATAATATATGCAAGGACATTTAGAATACATCCCCCCTGGAGACAGTATCTAATTTAGAAACTTTTAGCATGTTTTAGCAATTCCTCTCAAGTTTACATTTTGTACTTATTGAGAAACTCATCTGTTAATGCATGCCACTACTTTTTATTGTAGTCACTAGCTTTTCATACTTCCACTTTAAGTATGAAATAAAAGAGCTGAAATTAGTACAATTTGCAGCAGTTTGCTCCCTAAACAAGTAACTCTGAAGTATTGCTCTGGCAGGAGATTGCTATAAAGGACCATATTGGTCAACAAAATAATTATTTTTGTGTATAGTACACTATTTAATATATGACATTCCTCTTAATTAATATATTTCTAATGTCAAATAAATCTGCTTTGATGAATTCTTAAATATTAAAAAAAAATGCCAACTAAGTGACAGGTTTATAGATGGTGAATAAAAATGATATGTTTATTGGTTTTTATGGATAAGGGGAAGAGTAATGTATTTGCTGTCATTGAACACAAGCATTAGCTCCATAAAGAAGAAAATTGGTTATCTCCTAGGTCTTCCTCTGAAGACCTTGTTGCCCTCCTCTGAACAAATTCGAATACTTTTATGTCCGTCTTATATTGAGGTGCCCAAAACTTCACACAGTACTTGAGATGGAGCTGCACTGACGCAGTGCAGAGTGGGACTATCACATCCCTTGCCTGACTAGTTATGCTGTGCTTGATGCACCCCAGGACATGGATGGCCCTTTTGCATGTTGACTTACATTCAATTTGCTGTCATCCCAAACCCCCAAATCTCATTCCACAGGGCTGCACTCCAGCCTCTTGCTCCTGAAATTTTAAGTATAAATAGGATTATCCCATCCCAAGTGGAGAATCTGGCACTTGCTCTTTTGGACTTATTAATTTTGGTTTGCCACCTGCACTGTGACATAGTGGCACCACAGCTGAGAGTGAGCTGCTTCTTTTCCCCACAGCCAGGAGGATACTTGCTGAAAGATGAGAGCTGTGTGGACCTGTAGCTGTTGTAGCTGCATTTCCAAAAGACAAAATGTCATAATTTTGAAGAGACTCAGCTGTACTGTGCTATGTGCCCACATTTGAGAAAAATTTTAAGGATGGAGATGCTCCATATGTGGCACTTAATCCAGTGGATCAGTTTCAGAGAAATGAAAGTTGAAACTTAATTGTGTGTCCAGGATGGCCTGTTATTAGGTCTTGATTATTCTTCTGGTGCTTGACAATTGCCTTTCTTTTTTACGAAAAGACTGTAAAAGAAACCTAAACAATATTTTTTGTAACTGCTCTGGTGATTGTCTACTGTTGTCAGATGTCTAAAGCAGGAGAGATGTTGCCTCTAAGCTGCTAATGGCAACTAAGGCAGGAAAAGAGGGCAGTTATGTTGAATATTAGTATGGTGGTCAAATTCTGGCAGTTAGTAAATTAATGTCCTGATACATCTAAAAACTTGTCCTTAGTTTTAATTCTACTCTCATAGAAGCAAATTATAAATGTCCCATGGCTCCTTAGTGTGTTCCAACAAACTTATGAATGTTTTATTCTGTGTCTGTGGTTTTAAATTTTCCACTTCAGCTTGTTTTTGTTGTTGTTTTTTTTTTCCAAGAGATTTGCCTGGCTTTGTTAGGATGGCTGGTTTTTGGAGCAATATTATTTCCTCTTGCCTGATATATTTTATTTTCTGTCAGTTTGTGTTGTTCTTGTTGTTTGGTGGGTTTTTAAAATTATTTTTTTTCTTTTCTTTTTTTCAGCAGCTCAGCAGAACTGGAGATTATGCTTACCGTTGTCCACACAATGCTCCATACCTCTCTTGTGATCTTATCTGTGGTTTTCCTCACTGGTCAATAAAGCATTCATTCTGGACAGCACAGAGGAAAAATATATAGACCTCAGGGGAAGAATATATCTAATGGGTCAGTGACCAAAGACATTTGAGGTATTGCTGACTTCTACAATTTAATTTTTTGACAACTACTACTTTATCTTTCATGTGTATCAAGATTTCCTATGCTATCACACAGTAAAGATATAGGTAGTACCGCACAGAAAAAACAAAACAAAACAAAAAACCCCAAACAAACAAAACCAAAAACCATCAATAGCTTATGCTTGGTATTTTCTTGCATGTAATGATATTCAGTGCTGACAGGTGGAAAACATGGAATTCCTATAACTGAACTTAGTACAACATTATATCCTTTCCATGTTAGGATGAGAAAATTTTTAGCTCAACTACATTTTCAAGATATAATTCCTGATTTACACTATTAAGCAGATTTTTTTTCCAAAAAAGATTTCATTTATCACAGTGGAATACTTATATGAAAATATATGATTTCCTGTCTGTAAATGTATTAAGGAAATTAAGTATTAGGAAAGATCCCTATTAAAATCAAGGTGGCTTGGTGAGAAGATTGTAATATTACCAAAACAGAAACACTTCGCCACCCCAAAGAAGTCCCATTTTCTAACTAGCTGAACATATATTTTAAAATCAGGAACTATATAGCCTATTCACTAAGACTTTAAAATAGCTCATGTATTTTAATATAAATAAAATATAAATAATAATGAATGTGTTGCAGTCCATTCTCAAATAGCCAAAAGAATTTTCTTTATAAAAATGATTCAGGTTACTCTAAAACTTCAGTCAAATATTACTTGGGTCCAAAATACTAAAACAATATTAACAACATGAAATAAACAAATTTAGTTCACTCACCTGAGGGAAGCCTGGGTATGAAAATAGAAGTTGGTAAAGAACTGATTTTCCCATCTTTTTATCAATGGATTTATTAGCAAATCTGGTTGCTGAATGGCCATGCAGGCATTAAAGAAGCATTTTTAAACTGTACTGGTTTGAGTCAGCATTAAGCCAATTTCCTTTTTAACTTTTTGGTTTGGTTTGGTTTGGTTTTTTTTCCCCTTCAGTGAACTATCTTTTGAGCAGCACACTTGCTGAAAGTAGCAAGAAGTTTTTCAGCCAGTGAACTGATAACACAGGAATGTTTATAGATATAGGACACTTTCCTCTATTTGTTAGATTTACTGCTTTGGGCACTAAAGGAGCAGAAGAGTTGTATCTACAGCTCTCCTGTAGGGAGGAGTAGACGAGAGAGATGGCAACTTCGGTGAACCAAATTTTTCCATCCATATACCTACCTAGGTATCAGTATAAATCAGAGATCATGGAAGTCAACTCCCTTCTTCTTTTCCCTTCTCTTCCATTCATGGCTGGCATCCAGGGAGGAATCCATCTATTCATCACCATTGATCCCTAGGCCCATGTGTTCTTGACCCTCAGCACCTGTTTTGCTCTGCTGCTATATCTGGAAGCAGTCCAGGACATTTCAGAACTGCCCACAGCTAAGTAGAGTGTTGTGGGAGTTGCTGTGGTTGGTGGACGGTGATAAGGGTTTTGCATATTCCTGAACATACTTGTATATATTTGCCCATATTTTATTTTATAATCAGTATTTAATTAAAGCTGTCTGGTTTCGTTTTCAACCTGGAAAGTCTCTCCTTGTTCTCTCTCTCCTTTATCTACTTGAATGGGAGGGGGAGGGGATTGAGAGCATTGTTGTCATTGGTTTAATTGCCAATCTCAAGTTAAACTGTGACATTAAGATAACTTTATTTATAGTCACAAATGAAAAATAACAGACAGATCGAAATTATCATAAGAAAAAAATGCCAAGCTGGTAAGTTAATTGAAGGAGAAGAGAGGTCACATAAGCTCTTGTTCTATTCAAGTGAATGAATGCACTAGGGAGGAGTATAGGACTGTTGTTAGAGGATGTAGGGAGGCAATTAGGAAAGCTAAGGCTGCCTTGGAACTAAACCTTGCAAGTGAGGCCAAAGACAATAGAAAAGGCTTCTTCAAATACATTGCAGATAAAACTAACAGGAGAGGCAATATAGGCCCAGTGTTGAACGAGGTGGGTGCCCTGGTGACAAAGGATATAAAGAAGGCAGAGGTGCTGAATGCCTTCTTTGCCTCTGTCTTTACTCCTGCAGACTCTCCCCAGGAGCCTCAGATCCCTATAGTCCCAGAAAGAGTCAGGATGAAGGAGGAGTTTGCTTTGGTAGATGAGGATTGGATTAGGGATAGAATTTTTCCATCCCATCCTTCTTGTGAGCTGGAGGTAGAAGAAGGCTATTGCTCTTCAAAGCAGGGAAGAAAGATCAGGTAATACTGTTCTTATTGAGAATTTGGAGGAGAATAAGTAATTACCCGCTATACATCTTTGTGAATTGCTCAGATTAAGACCTGTGTTCACTCAGCTTGTGGGTCTTTTCAGATGGAAGACTTTCTTCCCCATTCCACTTGTCTACCTTTCTGTCTTGATGTAGCTTGTCTATAGTCGCTCTCTATTTTGTCAACATAGCACTAAATCTACCAAAGTTACTGAGCATTCTTGGCATAGCAATTTCAAGCTCTGACCTTAGCTTGAACCTCTAATAAAACCAAGTGCTTTTATCAAGATGAAGGCCCCTTCCTTCCTTTCTTATTTGTCCTGCCTTCCAGGACTGGAAGCTCAGGTATTTCCAGGTGACCAATGTGAGCTACTTGAGGATCCAGTTCCTGCATTTCACTGCAGTTCGTACAGCAAGTAGATGTAAATACAGCCTGGGAAGCTGCATGGTTATTTCACAGTACCATAGCAGAGAAATTAAAGACACCTGCATGCAAACTCCAGCCTATATGACAGATAATGATGGATGTAGAATCCCATTCTATTAGATCAGAATCTGATAATACACTTACTGGTTTTTTTCCTACCATATATTCCCATGCAGATGTCATAGGAGGTAAGGAAAATGTTTCAGTGACTTGCTGGATCTTTTTTTCAGTGCATTCTTTTATGAAAGCCTGAATAAAAATATCATAAGATAGTCAACACCTATTATATCCTAATATTGATTGAGAAAACTTTTGCTCATTAATAAAGGTTTTACCCAGTATGGAATATGTGAACACTACAGTCTGCAAATATTCAGGCAATCTTCAGCTGAATAATTTACTCTCTGCATGGAACAGACCTAAATTTTCCTGAGATCTGGAATAAATAATCCATTCCACTTTAGACTAGACTAGTAATGATTGATTTGTAACACTCTAAGCTCTTCAACATTGAAGTTTTGGGTGATACATATTTATAAAATACGTTGAAGTTTTTATTTAGTTACTACCAGTAGAAGATACTTGATTCCTTTATAAAATTATCATTATGAGCAATCTGCAGAATATAGTTGGGGAGGTAATTTCTCCCTGATCCTGACTTTAGCTCAGAGTTCTGGTATAGATGTAGTATGTGCATAAATTCACAATGCATGAGTTTTTTATGTGGCTGCTGTTCAAAGACTCATGAGGCATTGGATAGAGAAAAAAAATAAAAAAATTAGTTTGGGTTTTTTTTGTGTTGTTTGTTTGTTCTGTTTTGTTTTTTTTAAGATGTTGCAATTTTTTATGAATAGAGCAGAAGTAGAACAAGTAGAGGAACATGAGCTTTTATGGACATGGGAAGGCTAAATGAGTTAGTTCCAAATTTCCTTGGGATGCCACAGTTATACCATGATGGGAAAGAAAACAAAAATGTTTAGCAGTTGATTGTATATCAGCACACAATAGTTCCTGAATTGCAGGTGGATCTGCTGGCATGGTCACAATACCTCACTGGTTCTTGTATAAATACATGCTCCAGTTCACATAATCTCAGACACAGGTTTTTGACATGCTTTGCTTGCTCATTATAAATATTTAAATGCTGCATTTTATCTCTAATCATAACATTATAGATAGTAATTAGAATTTATATTTCCCATCTAGGAAACTGTCTACTGACTATTCCTATATATGTAAGCCAAACTTATATATATATGTGTGTGTGTGTGTGTGTATACGAATGTGCATATATATGTATGATACCTGAGTTTTTTCAGTGAACCTCTCACAGTAAGGAAACATAATTGCTATGAAATTCCTCTAGCAACAATGACTGCCTGAAAACACTTAAACAGTCCATAGTATAAACACTTTGTTTCTATAAAACTTTGCATTCTTAAAAAAAAAATCTACACTGTTAAATTACAAGGTCAGCTGCAATTTTGAAAAGGATTTTATCTTCATCATTTTTATCACTGCAAGTTTAGAATTAAGAATTAAGGTAGTGTGTTTTGTACAGGTTTAATTAACTACAAGGCAAGGTTATTGTAAAGGTTAATTAAAATCTACCTCCTATGACTGTAAGGAAATGCTTTATGGTAAGTACTTCAAGAGGTATTGTTTCCTATAAGAGCAATCAAGCATTTTATATTTAATAGTTTGACATTAAGAAAAATAAAAAAGCATTTTCTGATTTACTTGAAAGCCTGGTAATCATAAATATTACTTTTGTCATTTATCAGCAACATAAGAAAGAAACCAAAGTCTTTGTAGTATTTTAGCTGTAACTTTCTATATACGCTTCAAGGCACTTGCCCTATGTCAGCTAGGCATTGGCTAATCCTTTGAAATATTTTTATAGTGATTAAAGTGGGCTGTTGAGACAAGACCAAAATAGATTTCTTGGCACCCCACCAGCAGGCAACAAGCGTGTATGTCAAATATGCAGCTTTTCATCTTTGAACAAATTCATCCTCAAAGGTGACTTATTTCACAAAGAAAACAGTAATTAATCAAATAATTATGTTTCTGGGTAACCTTTTGAATTGGATGAAGAATTTAATTTTATTTAAAAATTATATCCTCAGAACTTATTAAACTAGTAGAAGGGAATTAGTCTTAAAACTTGCTTGCAGTATGTAACACTGAACATGTATAACAGCTAAACTCTGAGTCACTTGCAAACATCTACTTAGAATAATCTTATTTCATTTTAATATTACTTTTTAAATAATATCCATTCTGTGGAAAGTTGATGGTGGAAGGTAAAGTGCTGTTGCTATATTACTTTGATGTTTGATTTCTGTTTTGAAAACACTTTAAAATACTGCATCAGGATATGGATCCATGTCATATTACTTATCATTTGTACAGTATAAAGGTTTATAGCTAAATTGTCTAGATTATCTTTAAAATCAATATCATGAAGTTAATACTTGGACAGTGGAATTAGTTTTCTTTATTTTAGAAATCTTGCTTAGGATGAGATTACTTGTTCCATAGTATTGCCTAATTATTGAAAATAAGAATAGAGAGCTCTACATTTGATTATGTAGGTCCTACCCGCATGTTTCTGTTTACCTTGTACTCTAACTTTTTGCAAGTTTTGATATCTATGATTCAAGTTAAAAAGCTAATATTTTTCTAAGAATCTCTCACACAAGGAAATGTGGGCTCCATCTGGTTCAATGTATAAAATTCCATCAGAAGGATGCTTTGTCAAGAATATAAGAGGAAATGTGAGAGGAACTATGAAGAAATAAAACGTAGTTGCAGATAAGTTAGCCCTTCTTTACAACTAAACAAAGATTTGTGTCGCTGTATCACTTCCAATTTACCTTAATTCCTTAGGCAATACTTTACTTGTCGTTCTGTCAGGCTGCTGCCACCTGATGAGCACAAGCAACTGTTACGGTTCAAAGTAGACAGACTGAAAGCTTAGGTATTATTTTTATCCAGATAAAGCAACACTGTGAGAAACATACATCAGCATTTTAAGGCAAAGTGAAGAGTTAATGCTAGAAATTGCAGATATGACAAACAGAGCAATAAAAAAAAAAAAAAAAACGCTATATACTTTTCTTATTGTAAATATATCTGAATTAAAATTTGATCCCCAACATCATTAACTTCCTCATAAAACAGAAAAAAAACCCATGCTTGTACCTAGCCACACTTTTTTGTTGGTGAAATTTATGCCTAAAAACTCTCTGTCTCCTTTTTGCTTCCGTATCATATTTGCAAATCTCAATTTTCAGCACAATTCTAACTACCTGAATATATAATTCCATTTTGAGACTCAGTATGTTTCTAGAAAAGTCTGGTTAGATTTTAAAATTAATTAAAAAAAAAATCAAATATGTGGAAACAGACCAAGGGAAAGTACATGAAAAGAAAGTGATGTTATCAGTAAAATTTGTTCTTGGGCCTCCTCTCACACTAGTAGGAGAATCTAGTGGGAGTGAAACATTGTCTACACTAAAGGAAGTTAGGTTAGGAAGTACTTGTAATGTCATATGCAAGTCGAGGTGAGATACATCAAGTGCTAATGTAGGTAGTTGATGACATCATGAACTCTATATCATCTTTGGAAGATCATGGTGATCAAGGGACAGAAATATGATACATGTCACATTTATTTTCAGAAAAAAAAAAAAAAAAAAAGTAGGATGATCTTGGGAACTTAGGCTTATCAGTCTAATGTCAGTCCACATAAGATTGTGGAGCAAATAATGTTGAAAGCTGTTTTCAGGTATGGGAAGGACAAAAAAATGTGTATAAATAGCATATATTTATCAGGTACAAATTATTTATTATCAACATTATTATATTCAACAGGAAAACCGGCTCAGTATCTGAAGAGGCAGCAGTGGCTGTTCTACATTTTTACTTCAGCAAGACCTAATATACCCAACATAAATACATGCACTTCATTGTGGTCTTTGTTGGGATCAAGGCCACTTAACCAGAGTGCTTAACCTTTACTTGAGATTTCTTTGAAGTAGAGTTAATACCAACGTAGTAAATGTAATTTATAAAATCTTGCAGAGAAAGCTAATGTTAATATTAATGCCTTTTTAATCTTTAATAAACCATTAAAATAAACTTTTAATAAATTTAACTGGGTATGTAAAAGTAGCTACTACTTATCTACTCTCCAGTAGGAATATTTCATATCATAACTTTCAGGTATCAAAAGATGACAATTTTATTGCTGCTAAAATACTTTTTTTTTTTTTTTAAAGGAAAGTGATTGAAAACTTTGTTTTACACAGTTTTAAGATCAAATGTTGATAAGTCGATTATACTAGTTTACATTTTGCAGTACTAGAACTATACAATAAGCTGTTAGCAAATACTACTCCCATTTTCCACTGATTATGGAGGTTGAAAACATCAGAGAAGTTTCTGTATTTCCACAGTTTGAAGCAGCTTTTTTTTTTTTTTTATTTTATCTTCATATTTGCTGATGTAAAAATAGAAGAATAGTAAGTTTTACTTCAGGCTTAGAAATACGGCTGTAAACACTTTTGCAATAACCTTCTTTTGCTTGTTCTCTTTTATCTGACAATATAACATCAATAATTGAGAAACTTAATCTATGTAAAACACAGAAGGTGTAACTGTAGTTATTATTATATTTGTTGATTGACGGAAAATGCTTTCAACACCTTTTTGATTAAGTATTTTGCTGTTCTTGGATAACGTAGGATGTAACTCTATGCAGTTTGATGACATAATTGTAATTATTATACTCACATTAGTTATAGGTATAACTTGAGCAACTTAACATTAGTTCAGCCTTAGGCTGTCAAACAAATTACACTATGAAAGATAGCTATTGGGAGAAGTTGGTTTTTTTTGTTTTAAAATTCAGCTTCAGATGCCACAAGCATGAACATACAGGATGATTGCATCCATAGGTCTCTTAGAATTCAAATATCCTTATTGGTCTCTACTTCCTTTTTTTCTGAAGTCTTCTTTTACAAGATTTAAGATAGCTTTAACATCTTCCAGTATTAAATGTCCTAAAGAAATCTATACTACTACTTCCTGAGATCAGAGCATAGTATTTGATCTCAAAAAACTGCTGGCTTGGGAAAACAGAACAGATTTCAGTAATGACAGTTCACAATAAATTTTGTTTAAGTGCCAGAGTAGAGAGTACTCACATTATTCTCTCAGTTATCTCCAGAGTTTTACTGCTGTCTCAGGTTCTTCATCCTTCAAAATATCACCTCAGTAAAGGTTCTGTAAGAAATACCAGCAGAGTTTTTTTTTTGTAGGAGTCTTCCTCTTCAGTGCTTTTTTGAAAGTCATACTGGCCTGTGCCTAAGATCAAAAGAAACCCCTTTCTCTCTCTCTCTCTCTCTTTTTTTTTTTTTTTTTCTTTTTTTTTTTCTGCACGTCTCTGAAGTGCACCTTAGGCTCTTCAGTAGCTGGGAACACACCACAAGCAGCTAATCTCTGTAAGAATGAGTCTTTTTGTATGTATAAGTTACTGAGACTGGAAGGTACTTTCCTGAGAACTATGGAATAGCCTTCATAAACGAATTCTAGGCCATGACAAAAGAATCTACTTGATAACATGTAACAAAGATGTAGCATACAGGAGTACAGAAGATTCTGTACTCATTTAACATTTCCAGTAAAGCACAGAAGTTCAGCTCCATAGTAGCTTTCTAAAAATTTTATTTCTTTCATTCTCTTTCATTTCTTATAGGTTACAAACATGAAATATAGATGTATAGGCCAGTAACACACATTATTTATTTGTTCTTTAAATTGTACTATCAGGCCTTATCCAAGATATCAAAACCAAAAAAGTTTACCATGCTTTTTTTCTTTTTTTTTTTTCCTTTTTTTTTTTTTTTTTTTTAATTAGAAATCCCTGGTTTCCTTTCAACACTGTAGAAAAGAAAGATTTAATAATCAGTGACAACCCCAGTGTTCCTATGTGAAAGTTTGCTTGATTGAAGTTTCCTGTTCCTGTGACAAATTAATGAAATAAGTTTAGTGCCCTTAAAACACAAGACGTACAATCACTCTGAGGGACAAATTTTTTTTAAAAAGATGCATGGGCTTCCTAGCTGGTTATACAGTGGTGTCCTTGTCAGTCAAGACTTAACCAAGTGCACATACAGGTCTTAACAACTGATAATTTACAGTTTAATCCTTTATTAAACTGTGATTGCTGCTGCTGTCTAGTTTGAGTTCTACTAGCTTCTGTAGCACTCGTGAAGAACAGAAACCAAGCCAAGTCCCACCATAGTATCATGGTGTCTATTCTATTCTTTAAAATAAATTGTTGTATTATGTTCTACTCTTATAGCCACCACAAGGGAAAGGCCAAAGATACACTGTGAACAGGCAGAAAACAAAACTGTCATGGAGCATCTGTAACATTTTAAGCTGCTAGCATTATGTGTAAATGTAGAATAAATGGTAGGAAAATTGGTAAATTAACTGCAAAATAAGGGAATGAGTGAGAGTAACAAAGAAGAAAAAAAAGGTGAAGAAAGGCAGTTCTACAAAATTGAACCTCATGGTTCTGTCTGACTGTACTGAATTGTATTCTGAGAGAAAAATAAAATTATGAGCTAGATTTTGTACTTTTCCTTAATTAGAAAAAAAATAATAAAATGTAAGCACACATAAAAGATGAAGATAGTCAAGTAGAGGAGAGACCTTGAGTTGTCAGAAAATTTGAAGTATAAAGCAGAAACGACGGAGAGATCAGTGAGAAGGAAGAGATGAATCATGTTTGAGTAACTGAGCAGAGAATTATGTTTTACCCTGAGGGACCACTGACCTTAATTTGTTCTCACTGCCTACTTGACAAGTGGAAAATGAGAAGGAGAAAGATGCAGGGAACTGGGGTGGCAAGAGTTGTATGCCCTGTTCTTGCTTATATTATGGAAACAAGGGCTTTTGCCTTCTGTCAAAATATGTGTGCTGCTGACCCAGTGTATGCAAGGGGCACTTGTGTCTGAAAGCTGTCTCTACTCCTGCAAAAATAGGGTTCCATGATTGGAACAACAAGGAGAAATGCAGGATCAATTCTGTAGTTTCACACTGATACTACCCATTTAATCTGCTTGCCAAATGAAACAAAAACTTGTATTACCTTATAGCAGAAAAAACTGTAAGTTTGTTTACAGACTTTAAGCGTAATTTTTTGTATTATAATGCTTCTACATGAGCAGCCTTTTTCAAAAGGAACTTTCCATGGTGGAAACTGGAAAAAAAAAGAAAAAAAAAGTTGGATAGCATGGAATAGTTTTCTTTGAAATTGTTCCACTGTTTTTTCCAAAAGATGATTTTTTAAATTAGTGCTGTTAAATCAAAATACTTGCCTAAAGGTATTATCAGTGATTTTGATGATTTTTATGTCATTTTAAAGCAGTTCTTCATCATACTTTCTCATTTTAATCACTGAAATATACCTGACCTATGAGACAGCTGGTGGCTAGTATTTTATCTGCATCAGCATACAAGCTGAAAGCATTGCAGTTGCTACTATGGACATTAATGGAAATGTACTGACACATGACAATATTGCTTAATCCCATCAATCCATGGATTTTTGGATAGGGCAATGTGAACGGTAAAAAACAAGGTATTATCTAGCTATCAATACAGTGTTTTAAGGAAAAAATAATGACATTTTTCAGTAATTTCTCATTTTGTAAGAAAGACATCCCAGCAGATCAGTAACTTGAGGAGGTAGATTATTTATTTTTTTGTTTGTTTATTTTTCTATTTAGTAAACTAAAACCACAAACAAGGAATAAGGATGGGAGAAGCATGCAATTTTTTGCCTGGAACAGGAGTTCCCTCCTTCACTACCTTCTGTTCATATTGAATTTCTCTTCTGCACTGTAAATAGCTGATTTTCTACATTTTTCATTGGCTGCTAGTCTTAATGCTCCCCAGCTGGCCTTCCGGTGTTCCCTGGGTAAAATAAGCCTCACCTCCTGCGCTAATCACCAACACAGTTCAACTATATCTGAACAGAGCAACACTGTATTCTGCAACTACAGAACCACAAACAAGACAATTTTTTGCACTCACTGTAGTTCATCTTGGAGACACCAAAATACCTTATCACAAAAATATAAATTTGGTGAATTTTCAGTACTCCCTGATCAACATTGGTAATTAAATTACTTCCATGGGACTGGTCAATCAAATATGAAGTCCCCAAAGAGACTAAGAAAACTGAAGGTCTCTGGAGGTGGAGGCCAGACAGGGCAGATTTCAAATTCCTAAATTTTCTTGAGTTTAGGTTAACTTCTGTGCCTCCAGATGTATACAGGGTGATTGCATTACTCAGAATATTTACATTAAAAATTGAAACTATTCCAGCAAAAAAAAGAAAATTATTCTGTTTAAGAATGTGTTTAAAAGAAAAAAAAAAGGGGGGGGGGGGGGAAATGACACAAATATCAGGTATTGTAATTATTTTTCCAATTAACCATTTCCCCTTTTGACTTTTAAAGATAATTGTGCTTAAAAAGGTAGTGCATTTTACAGTAAATTGATGGTTATGCAATCCAAACGTAAGACAGAACATCTTATGTAAGTCAAAGTAAAATATAGGACCAACTCGATGCAAAAAAAAATTCACAACTGGGGACAGTTTCAATTAAAAAAAACACAACACTGAACTCTATTAGGAAAAGTTATTTTTGACATCTAGCAGTATTTAAATGTGAATGCAGAAAATTACACCATTTAGAGGACAGTGCAGGTCAACAAAAACTTGAAATGCATACAAAGCCATTACTTCCTTTTCCAAGTTGGGCATTAAATAAACATGGAAAATTAATCTATTATTATCAAGAATGCAGAGATCTATTGCTTGTTTGTGTCTTCATAATTTTCTTCATAATTTTTCACAGTTCATGACACCAGGATAATGTATTTCACTGAAAATTAAACAGGAACTGTTCATTTCAAGCATCCAAATGGCTATAGGAAGCTTCCTAGATGCTTCATTTTGCAATATGAAGTCACATCACTGATCATCAAATGGTTAAAGATACGATATGATAAAGAAAAATAACTTGATTTGATTGATATCTGTTTAACCAACCACCAGAAAACAAACAGGGGAGACTGAAGTACGCTGAAATCACTGTTTTGATAACAAATTGAGACTTTTGCATGTCTAACATTAGATGTAACTGATACCTCCTGAAACAGTGGACCTGTGTTGATCTTACTGCTCTTTCAGGAATTTTAGGAACAGATGCATGCTTTTTTTCTAAACAATTGGGTCTGCAGATCCATAACTATAACCAATTTAACTTAATATTTATAAGTATTTGAAGCTGTTAATAACAAAAACTAGATATTTGAAATATCATATAAAAAACAGGTAAAAATAATAACATTTATCCCAGAAAATGCATCCTGGTTATCCAAAATTCATTATGTATTTGACTTCATTATACATTATATTTGACTGTTCTTTAACTAACTTAAAGTTGGCAATAGCTGTATTTGAAACAAGTCGTATATGTTAGAAACATCCCTTCAGTTTATCTGAGAGAAACAGGTTGAGAATTTGTCACCTTATACCTGTCACACTCAAGTGTATTTGATTGTCTGGTCTGTCTAAAACCAGAAAAAAGCCCTCTACATATAACATCTGTTTAATATTTTTGCATATTTTTATGTGCAGCTTGGAGTAAGAAGCCAAGTTCAGCAAATTCAGCATTCCTTAATGAAGAATACCAACAGCCATCATAGGGAGAAAAGACAATTTTGTAACTCCTTGAAGCATAACATAGTTAATCAGATACCAACAAGGTAAATACTACAGATTCTTCCTAGCATGGCAACTGAGACCTTTGCACAGCAATGAAAATATAACTTTCATTCTCATTGAGAAGATTTCCCCCCCCCCCCAAATTCAAATGTAAAAAGAAGGGGTATGGCAGCACAAGAAAGATGAAACAAGCTAAACTTTGGAGGAGGATGTTGTTTACAAAAGATGAGAATTCCAGCCAGCAGAAAAAGTTGTGCAGTTACATAAAGATACTTTTTTTTTTTTCTTTAATTTAAACTTACTGCAACCTATCTTATGTCTGTGTTGAATCAATGGTATATTGATCCACAGAGGTCAGCAGTGACAGATATTTTCTCCAATGACTGTCAGTAAGACTGTAGATTCACAGATGTACTGTAGGGTACTGGAGTATAGATTTAAACTTCAAGGGCCATTTAGTGGTTTTGCTTCCAATCAGGTCACAGGGAGCTTAACCTCTCATAAAATATGAAAAAATAACACAATAAATAAACTTCACTTCTTTATTTTCATATTATCTCAGATACTGAAAATAAATTGAGCCTTTCTGTGCATGTTTCTTTTTTTCAGAAATATGTTAATACCAGAGTTAAAATTATTTTAAAAATCTTCATCTTTCAAGTTACTGAACTAGTTTGTTACGGTAGTCAGGAAATGAAATAGTGATTAAACAAATTACAATATCAACAATACCACCTATTGTGTATTTTTTTTAAATAACATTTATACTTTTTTGCTTTCAAAGTTGTATTACAATAATATAATGAAGTAAAACACTGAATACTGACTGTTGTTTTTTTTTCTTCATATAACTCTTAATATTATGTCATCAACTGGGAATAAAGCTTTGCTGGAACACTGCTGGTCACATCTGTCTTGTTAATGAAGAAAACTATGGAAACCTTTCTAGTTTTCTTGTTTGAGTTTGTAAAACAAAAGAGAAAAATCGATGTTCCAAATACCATTGAGTTGTATGATTTTTTAAAAGCTTCCATCACATGAACATACTTTTTTTACAAGATGAATTGTTAAGTTTTGACACTGCATTTCAAATTATTTTTTTTCTATGGAAAATGCAATTGCACTGTTTTTTGGTGGTTTGTTTGGTTTGGTTTTTTTTTTGGGGGGGTTGTTTGTTTGTGGTTTTTTGTTTGTTGCTTCTTTTCTTTTCTTTTCTTTTCTTTTCTTTTCTTTTCTTTTCTTTTCTTTTCTTTTCTTTTCTTTTCTTTTCTTTTCTTTTCTTTTCTTTTCTTTCTTTCTTTTCTTTTCTTTTCTTTTCTTTCTTTCTTTTCTTTTCTTTTCTTTTCTTTCTTTCTTTTCTTTTCTTTTCTTTTCTTTTCTTTTCTTTTCTTTTCTTTTCTTTTCTTTTCTTTTCTTTTCTTTTCTTTTCTTTTCTTTTCTTTTCTTTTCTTTTCTTTTCTTTTCTTTTCTTTTCTTTTCTTTTCTTTTCTTTTCTTTTCTTTTCTTTTCTTTTCTTTTCTTTTCTTTTCTTTTCTTTTCTTTTCTTTTCTTTTCTTTTCTTTTCTTTTCTTTCTTTCTTTTCTTTTCTTTTCTTTTCTTTCTTTCTTTTCTTTTCTTTTCTTTTCTTTTCTTTTCTTTTCTTTTCTTTTCTTTTCTTTTCTTTTCTTTTCTTTTCTTTTCTTTTCTTTTCTTTTCTTTTCTTTTCTTTTCTTTTCTTTTTTCTTTTTCTTTTTCGTTTTCTTTTTCGTTTTCTTTTTCGTTTTCTTTTTCTTTTTCTTTTTTTCTTTTTCTTTTTCTTTTCTAAGTAAGAATAGCTTCTATAACAAGTAAAATGGGCAAGAGTCAGGAACAGTTGCACTAAGACCAAACTAGTTGCTTTAAGGCCTATGTTATTTCATTCTTCTGAAGGGAAAACATGGGAAAGCAAGGGAAAAAAAAGGAAATTGTGATCCACAGTTCTTTCAAGACAATAAAAATTTTCTCATTGACTTAATCTTTCTTGGATAGGAACCCATTAAAATAAAAGATGTATCAGATTTATATCAATATTAGTACTGGACATTAAAGTTGTCGTTATACTTATTGCAACTATAGAAAAATAGGAAAGGATTTGCTAACATTTAAAGGTAACTTCATGTTTGGAATCACCCACATCTGGGACCCTAGTGATCTATACACTGGTAGGTAACTTCAGTGTCATGTTGTTATTGCTGAGTTGGGTAACTGGGTATACAGCCCACAAAGTGCGAAAAAAATCCCTCTGTATATGAGCTCAGCATTAAGCAGCCATAAAGTGTACCTTTTTTTTTTTTTTTTTTTTTTTGTAGGAAAGAAGAAAAAATCCTTTATTCACAATAATTTTCGTTAAAAGAATCCATACTCGTTCTTTGTTCCAAATGAAATTATACATAGCCTGTATTTGCACTGTTTCTATTTTGAGATTGTTCTACTACTAGATCCATTGTTCTGACACAAATTACCGCTGAACACACACTTTGGAAATTTTTATGTGAATAGAGTATAAAAAGAATATTGGAAATATTATCCTAATAGGATTAAAAACTATATGGAAAACATTTAATTATTCAGTAGTGAATGGCAAGGCCAAAAAACTCAGTGCTGCAAACCAGATGTTTATGAATTGCAGTTTTTCTTTTAGCTTTCTTTGCTCCAGTGTCTAAAAAATATGCCTCATGAAGGTAAAGGAAAGGGTTAAAATTATATTACCAGCCTATTATATAGTGTCTCTTTCTTTGCAGTTCTTAATATATTCTTGAAAACTATTTCTAGGGAAGATTTCAGGTAACAGAAGGCTGAGCAGATGGTAATTTCCAACATTATAGTTCTAGAAAAAGCAGGGCTCTCACTGTTGCTGACATATGAAGTTGAGGCAAGAAGATGCTTACCATGACAGACAAAAAATATAACAGCTAGTCAGCCCCATGATGGAGCAGCTTGGCACTTGATGACAGCAGTTTGTCCGTGTGTTGAAATCAGAAGAAAAATTGCACCAAAAAGACATGACTGTTTAGGAATCTGTTAATTTACTTTCCTCTTTCTGTTTTCATTAATTTGCTTTCAGAAATGAAGAAAGCTACCAAAATTATGTTTTACTTGAATCAGAGAAAAAGAGAGAAAAATATTAGAACAAAAATATTGACATCATGTGACCCATATTGGTAGATCTGAAACTGTGGAGTTGTATGGAAAATATTTCCTTAATATTCCAAGTTGAAACTTAATCAATAGATTCTTAAAACACAATGGAGTGTAAAACCATCTTTGTTATCAAGAATGGTTTAAATAATGACATCTAATATTCAAAAGGCAGTGCCAACCTTCATCCTTTTAAAGGTTACGATTGTGTTTTACATTAGGAACAAGGGATCCCACCATCCTAAGCAACTAGAACTTCACACAACACATGAACATAGCTGAAAAATAATATTTCCTTTCTTTCTCTCCGAAACATAGTCAAGGTTTTACTACCATCAAAATGAATACATGACAAACAGAATTTCACCTTATCTGCTTTTGCACTAGCTACTTACTAATACACGTTCAGGAATTGTCATGGAAGTTGATAACATCTCTCTCCCTCAAAGCTTTAATATGAATTAGATTATCCTGGACAAACAGACAAATGCAAAGGACTACAGAGGTGGCTGCAGGTATTCACATTTGCCTAGATTTTGAACTGAAGTGTTCTGGTCTCTGTCCAGCCTAACAGGAACCAACCCATATCACACTAATTCTAGGAAGGTGCTTTAATCAACTGGGTAAAGGCAAGGCAATATTTCTTTTAGAATCATAGGATCATAGAAGCATTAAAGTTGGAAGGGAAATTAGAGATAATATAGTTCCAACCCCCCTGCCATGAGCAGGGAACCCTACCACTAAACCAGGTTGCACAAAATCTCATCCAACCAGGCCTTAAAAACCTCCAGGGATGGGGCATCAACAACCTTCCTGAGCAACCCATTCCAGTTCTTTACCACCCTTATAGTGAAGAATTTCTTCCTAATATCTAACCTAAATCTCCCCTGTCTCAGTTTAAAAACTTTACCCCTTGTCCTATCACTATCTTCTCTGATGAAAAGCCCCTCCCCAGCTTTCCTGTAGGTGCCCTGGAAGGTACTTCAAGGCCTTTCTCTGGGGCCCTCTCCAACAGGTCTATATCTTCCTTGTGCTGAGGGCTCCAGAACTGTATGTAGTATTCCATGTGGGGTCTATCCAGAGCAGAGTAGAAGGGCACAATCACCTACCTGGCCCTGCTGGCCACACTTCTTTTGATGTAGCCCAGGATGCAGTTGGCTCTCTGCAAGAGTACACTGGCAGCTCATATTGAGCTTCTCATAAACTACCACACCAAGGCCTTCTCCTCAGGACTGCTCACAATCCATTCTTCCCTCAGCCTGTATTTGTGCCTGGGGTTGCACCGAGCCAGCTGAAGGACTCTGCACTTGGCCTTGTTGAACTTCAGGAGGTTGGCAATGGCCCACCTTTCAAGCCTGTCAAGGTCCTTCTGGATGGCCTCCCTTCCCTCTTGGGTATCAACCACAACACACAGCTTGGTATCATCAGCAAACTTGCTGAGGATACACTCAATCCCACTGTCCATGTTTCCAACAAAGATATTAAACAGCACTGGTCCCAATACTGACCCCTGAGGGACAGCACTCGTCACCTGCCTCCATTAGGACATTGAGACATTGGCCACAACTCTCTGGGTGCAGCCATCCAGCCAATCTCTTATCCACCAAGTGGTCCATCTGTAAAATCCATGCTTTGTCAGTTTGGGAGACCAGGATGTCATGCCTTGCCAGGATGTCAAATGCCTTGCACAAATCCAGGTAGATGACATCAGTTGCTCTGCCACCATCCAATATCTCTGTAGTCTTGTTGTAGAAGGTCACCAGATTGGTCAGGCATGACTTGTCCTTAGTGAAGCTATGTTGGCTGTCACTAATCACCTCTTTATTTTCCATGTGCCTTAGCAGACTTTCCAGGAGGATCTTCTCCACGATCTTACAGAGGTGAGACTGACTGGCCTGTAGTTCCCTGGGTCTTTCTTCTTTCCCTTTTTAAAAACAGGGGCTATGTTCCCTTTTTTCCATTCAGCAGAAATGTCACCAGACTGACATGACCTCTCAAATATGATGGACAGAGGCTTAGCAATTGCATCCACCAGCTCCCTCAGGACCCATGGGTGAACCCCATCAGGTCCCATAGATTATGCATCTTCAGGTTCTTTATATGGTTACGAACCTGCTCTACTCCTACAGTTTTGCTACTCTGTGAACAAACAAACTCAGAAAGTTCATAACAGGAAGGGATTACAGCTGTTAAGGGATTTTAGAGAGCACTTTGAGAGAGATAACACAAGTTCCTATTTGTTTATTTATTTATTTATGCCTCCAAAAAAGCAAACTTAGTCAAAGGAACTGAACCTGACACATCAGTTCTTTTATCTCGGAAAATATTTGGCATGTTTGGAAGAACAAACCTAAACTATGAGTCTGTCCCTTGTCTCTCCTCAGTTTGCTGGATGAATTATTATAATTGGGGAATTCAGGAGCTAATCCTAAATTTCAATATTTATTTTTTTTTAATTGCAACTGAAACACTATCAGATTCTGAAATTACATTCATTTGTCTGTTTCTCATCTTCTCACTAGCTCTAAAACTAACAAGTGAATGTTCATTTTTCATTGGAACAGGCATGATTGTCTTTTTTACTATAGAAAACCTGAAACATGATAGTTAGACAATTGTCAAAATTACTTCAGAAAATACATTTGAAATAGCAGCATCAGCCATACAGGCACTTAGAGAGTGTCTCAGTCCTCTGCTGTATCATGTTAACAATTGTTTTCAAGGGTTTATTGAAGTTGAGTACTTGTAACTACTGGATTTAAAGGTTATTTTAGTATCTTACTGCAGAAATTGCTAGAATGTGTTTCCTTATTTAAATCCTAAATTTCTCAATCGTATTTGTATCTTTGTACTTGGAGACATATTACAGGGCTTTTGTTATAATGATGGATTCCTCTTCCTCTGCAAAATGCAATGTTGTATTAAGTAATAAGATAAAGCAGTTCATTAATTACTCTGCTTCTTTATCTCATTTGGACGAGAGATAAGTAAATGTTTGTTTAGTCCCTTGTATAAACAGATAATATTGTTAAATTTATGCAAAACATGGATGTAGCATTTTTAAAGTTTTAGCATACTAAATCAAGAATATTAGTGGAGACAAAACTCTGAGTTGCATTTGCAGTTTGGTTGATTTCTTAAGTTTACTGTGTAAGTTTTACCAAAAAAAACCTAAAAAAAATTATTATAATTTCAAGTAAGAATTTACCTTGAGTTTTAACTTCATAACTTCATAACTAAGAGTAAATCAGAATAATAATTACTTTGAAGAAATATAAGTGCTCTACAAAATATAATTAGTTGGCTGTCATAACATTAATGAAGTGCTGCTGTTGTGATAATTTAATATGGCTTTTGCAGTAGAGCAAGCTAGGACAGGTGTTTCTGGGAGAAGCATTTTTACTTTGTGTGCAACGCCACTAGACACATGGATAAATCTTAGCAAAGATGGAAAAATCAGCATGCTCAGAAGCTACATGGCATGGTTATAGACCTTAAAGACTATTCATGAGACAAATTAAGGAAATTATGGAAGTTCCTTACAAAAAGGATATGCAGGACACCATCCTTTCTACCTGGCAGGAGACAGATTCTGCATCTGGAATTTTCTAAATTAATCCTGAGATTAATCCATTAATATTCTTCCAAAACAGGACTTGCTTTTGATCATAGTTGGAAGTCAATGCTTTCATATGCTAATTTCATCTAGATGCACCTTACTGTTAAAAGTCAGACAGTCTTAATGAGAAAGTAAAAAGGGGTAATTTAAACAGAGGGAAGATCAACAATTAGCCAACAGTGGGAAATGAGAGATAGCAAGTGAAGTAATTATAAATGCAGTCCTAACATATGCTTAGCTGTAGGAATAATTCCTAGTATATCAATAATTTTTACTTTTAACTTTGTAAAGTTCTAACTATTCGGCACTATAATCTAGGGTCGAAAAAAAATGTTTTGGGAGTTTCCCAAGTCCTGAATGTCTTTCATCATAACTCACATCTCTCTCTTAAATTGATGCTAGGTATTTATCATACGTAAAACACAGTTTATAGTACTATCAGTTTTGTTTGTTTAAAAGAAATTTCCCATTTCATCTTAGCAAATAAACTGATGACAATGTATGGACTGCTGTGCTGTTAATGGCTCTTATTTTCTACTCCGAGCAGTTTATTTTGTATTTCATACATTCTTTCAAATTTCATAATGGCCATGCATATTTTTTAAAAGCTACTTAGTGATGGCACAATACTAGCTTTTCAATAGAGTGTATTAATTCTCAGTTCAACAACACAACCATTAACAGTGTGTTTTAAACTATGAGAGCTGTTTCTCAACAAGTAGATTTATTGTGATTCCTGTAGCACATACAGTCCCTGAGACTTTCAAGGCATAAATGTTACCAGAAAAATTCATGAAGAAGTGGAGATCTGTGGAAAAAAAAGAGCAAATGGTGTGTTCCTGAAGAAAATAATGAGTCATATCCTTCATTTTCATCATTAATGAAGTTGTCTTGCTAATCAGAGCATTAATTTCAATGCCTGGATATATATTTGACTTGTTGGGTTGGTTTTTAAATGTATTTTATAGCTTATTTTGGCACTATTCATGTTCTTAATCAATCACAAATATGCAGTAAAGTAGAAGTTATCCAAATACGGTATGACTGCATCAATGTAAATGTTGAACTAAACTAGAATATGGTTGGATCTGTGACCAAAACTCTGTTATAGCACACCACTGCTTTTGCTACTGCTGAGCAGTATTTGCACAGAGTGGAGGTTTTTTCTTTTTTTCCCCCCATGCCCCTTTCCAGCAAGTAGGCAGGGGTATACAAGAAGTTGGGAAGGAATACATGTTGGACTGCTGAGCCAGGCTGATGAAAGGGATATTCCATGCCATATGATATTAACCTCAGCAATAAAAGCTCATAAAAAGAAAGAGGAAGAGAGATATGTTTAGTTATGGCATTTGGCTTCCCAAGTAACCACAATGTGTACTGATGCACTGCTTTCTAGTAAGTAGCTAAACATTTGTCTGCTGATGGGAGGTAATGACTCAGTTCCTGATTTCTCTTTGTTTTTACATACAACTTTGTTAATTTATTATGTATTTTATTATACTTGCTTTATCTCAACTGATGAGCTTTCAGCCTTTGCTCCTATTTTCTCCCCTATCCTACTGAGCAAGCAGCTGAGTGGTAGCTTGACTTCTGGCTGGTGTTAAACCACCACAGCCAGTTAGAAGAGATTAACCTGAATAGAGAAGTTTGTATTTTTTTAGTACAATTGGCAAGTAATAACTGTAATGAATATGTCAATTCAGACATTTTGGTTGGCAAATAATGTCACTCAGTATTTCACAATTTTCATATTCTATGTTTTCTTAAGTAATCAAGATACGTATATAATAAATACATAGCAATTCTAAATAACAAAATATAAAACAACTGAAAGAGTCCAATTAATTTTTACATGACATAAAATTCTGTTTTAAAATAGTTATAAAATAAAGAAGAGAAGGCATTTTAGAATTTAATAAATAGCATCTCCTCTATAACTTATTTAGGGAACTATGAAATCTTCTAATAGAAAATTTTCCTCTGTATTCCAAAGGAAAGATAAAATATCTAGAGAAATAAATTAATTTTCCATGACTGTCAAAGATTTCAGAAAATTGAATAACTGAAATAATGCATAATTACAGGTCAGTAGCTATATAATATCCAAGGACTCTAACTGGCTCAGACAGTTCAATTTGATTTTCAGGTATAGTTTTGTGTGTGTGTGGTTTCAGAAGAACAGCAGTACACACTATAGTTAGGTTTTTCTTGGGTGATATTTAAAGCACTTTGTCATTCTATAATATGACAGAAAAAGAGGCATCAAAGATTAAATGTCAGCTTTCTCTCTGTGGTTCCACAAAGCATTTTGTATAGTCTTGCTTCAGTTCCATTTAATCAATAATTATTAGATCATGTAACAGCAAATATATTTATTTTTTTTTCATTTTTGTTTTCCTATATGCAAATTCAAACTTTGGCACAAAAAATATGTGTTGCTTCCTACCCTTCTCTCTTGCTGTTGAGAAGGCTTTTGCTCACATTGCACTTATATTACCACCCATGCCTTAAACATATTCTGAATACCTGACTTAAGTAGTCAAGTAGCAGCAGTTTTCTCAGTTACTGAAAGTGGATTACCAAGGAACCAGTAAGAGAAGATTAATTAATTCAGAGGAATAGATAAAGGTCTGCAGTCAGTTCAAATCACCACTCTATTATGGAAAAATTAGCTGCTACTCCCACATTGTTGAATCCAAAGTCATCAGCGATCAGGACAATATATGTGTCTAAGGTTAAATAATTGTCAACCTCTCAAAGAAAGATGACTGCTTTTCATCTGTAACTGGCACATCTGTGAATGTTTGTGTATCTAAAGTAGTGTTCTTGTCAGACTTGGAGGTACCTAGCAAATGTAACTAACTTTAATTGTAGGCAGTGCTTGAATTGCTGTTTGATATTCAGATTAATTTTGGTTTAATTAGTAATAGTTTAATCAGTCAATACTTGGTTCATTGTTATAACTTCACTTTCAAATCCAGGGTACTAGAACACTTATTTGTTCTATCAGGCTTTCTGCTTAGCACTGGTGAGGCCACAGATAGAGTCATGAAGATGATTAAAGGAAGGCTGGGGGTCTGGGTGCTGTTTAACCTGGAGAAGAAAAAGCTTGGAGGAGGTGGATATCATCAATGTAAATAAATACCTGATTCATCTTTAATAATTATCTGGATTATTACCCTCAGCAAGTTTCCAGATGGCACAAAACTGGAAGGAGTGGTTGAATTTGACTTCTTAAAAATCTAGATGAAACAAAAACTTATGGTCTATTCACTTCCACGTATTTTAGTAATCTAACTCAGCTCTGTTCCAGGATTATAATAATCAGAAAACCATTAGGGTTTTTTTCTGGACTCACTCATGGGAAGAACCAGCAAAGTTCCTCCAAAATAAAACACAGCAGTATGATTCTAGGTTAGGTTGCCTAAGAAACAGTGCAGGGGAGAGTGAATCAAACCCGGGTCCCTCCACTCTACATATTTTTTTTAGTACAATCCTAGCAGGGTTTACATGCTAAGATACTACACAGTTCCTCATAATATATCTTGAGCTATACAAACATACTTACATTTGCATGCCCAAAATCTTCAGTCTAGTGCATTCTGGGGTGAGAAAGCCATGATTCACTGTATTTGTTTTTTATTTCTGAGAATATTCAAACAGGTATTTCAGTAATCCGTAATTGTTTTTACGTAATAATATAGCCCACTTATGCTGATTCTGTGCAAATAATTTAAGATCTATCTATTAAAAAAATATATTGCATAACTTATCAAATAAAATTACATTTTTATGAAGTTATTTTGTATTTGTTTAAGGCCAAATAATCTTAACAGTGTAGCGAGTGTAACTGTTTGCAAAATAATTTCTTACTGAATAAAATATTACTGAAATCCAGCTCAAAGGGTTCTATTCCACCTTCCACTGAATAATATAATCCTTTCTACCAAGAACAGAAAACAGGGAAGGAGCTATAAAGACCATTGGTGCAACTGCATATATACTCAAAATTATTACCAATTTCAGCTTATCTTTATGTAGGTGTAATGTGAACAAACTTGAAGAGTATCACTGCTAGTATTGTGTAAAATATACAGTTCCCTCTTTGTCCCATATAAAATCCCATAAATCCCATATAAAATCAAATAATTAGATTAGCACAATAAGAGGATAAAATGTTTTATTCTGAGAGTACAAGTATAGCCTGTGAATATTCTCTGACACTGCAGAAAAATGGCACTTGTATTATGTCATGGTTGTAGTGTGAAATTTCAGGTGACTATAAGAATAATGCTTTTCAGAGATTTCAATAAAAGTGACACTGTAGATAAACTCCAACTCATCGGTAACATCGATTAACATTATCTAAGCATAGGGCTTAATTGTTTTTGGCAAAAGGAATTGCAGTGAGGTTTTGTTGGAAATTTCCATGACATCCACATTAATAGCTCTGAATTAATTGGGAATTATCACTGTTAACACAGTAAATATAAAATGTTTAGATAATGATAGGATATTTTAAATTAAATAAAGATACAATAAAATCAGTTCAGACATTATAGCTTCATGTTCTGCTAATCCTAATGGCAGTGATCATAGTAAACCCATTTGGTGTTTTCACAGGTGGAGTATGTCCATTTCTAGTGGACATACAATACCAGTATCAATAATGTCCTCAGTGTTACTGTCTTCTTTTGTTTACATCAAAGAACACTAAGTATATTGAGAACTGGTTAGTACAATAAATCAACTGTTTTCTCAATAAGTAAAATAGAATTATATTTTATTTTAACCACAAATTGAAACAAAATTAAACAAAATTAAGTACCTGCCATTTGCCCTCATGTTTCCTGGCCTCTGCTAGCTGATGACTCATACTCCTGGTGTTCACAACATGAAATAGTATAATGAATTTGAGTGGAAAAAATTACTGAAACACTTAACACAATTTTTTGTTTGAATGTCAAAAAGAAGTAAGCAACCTATAGAAGGAATACATGAAGCATTGAATGGTAATTAGCCCAAAGGTATTACCACCTTAATATTTTAGTGACAGGAAAATCTAGTTTCCAGTGGGAAGAAAAAAAAGAAGGCAGCCCAGCAATTTATAATGGATTTAAAAATAATAATACAATACAAGTTAAACTTACATTCATCTCTATCTGAGGATGATAGATTTATGCATAAAATCCTCATATATACCTAAGATTTGTGCCCCAGGGTAGCAGGATTGCAAACCAGTTTTATCACACATGAAAGCTACACTACCTTTTATTTTTCTTTTTTTTTTCTTTTTTTTTTCTTTTTTTTTTCTTCCTCCCCCCCCAATGTAACAAATAACATCTAGTTGCCTGCAAGAAATTATATATATAAAAAATATTATTTTTCATTCAATTTCTGATTAGTAGGTCAGAAAAATCCACAGGGAATCTCTTTTTAATATATCAACATTAAACCAATAAATTATGAAAATAGTTATTAGCTATTCACAACACATAACAATATTTAAATTGGAACACCCTGGTAGAAGCAGTAATAAGCCAATTAAATTATAGTCCTAATGATCAGAATTTATTTATGTGCATTTTTGCATACACACATTCTTATTTCATAAATGGTTTTAAAAGTAATGTCTTAGACATTCACTATTAAGTTTAAAATCATAGAATGGTTTGTGGTGGAAGATGATCTAATTTCAACCCCTCTGTCATGGACAGGGACACCTCTCACTGAAACAGGCTGCTCAAAGCTACATCCAACCTGGCCTTGAACAATTCCTGGGAGGGAGCATCCACAATTTCTCTCATCAGCCTGTGCCAGTGTTTCAACAATGTCACAGCAAAGAATTTCTTCCTAATATCTAACCTAAATCTATCATCTTTCAGTCTGAAACTGTTCTCCCTCATCCTATCACTACAAGCTGTTGTGAAAATTCCCTCCCCAGATTTCCTTGTAGGCCCTCTTCAGGCACTAGAAGGTTGCTATAAGGTGTCCCCAGAGCCTTCTCCATGCTGAACAACCCCAGCTACCTCAGTCTGTCTTCATAGAAGTGCTCCAGCCTTCTGATCATCACTGTGGCCCTCCTCTGGACTTGCTCCAACAGGTCCATGTTCTTCTTGTGTTAGGGACTCCAGGAGTGGACATATGTCCTGGTTTAAAGCCAATTTTCCTTTTACTGATTTTTTTTATTATTTTTTTTTTCCTTCAGTAAGTTTTCTTTTAATTTGTAGTAGAGCATTCCAACCAAGACTGATAACAGTTGAATGTTTTTCTAACTGCTGGGCCTTCAAGGTCAGATAGATATGCCAGAGATATTCCATTCCATATGTTTGCGTAAGCTCAGAGATTACAGAAGGAAACTTCCTTCTTCTTCTTCCCTTTTCTTCTGTTCGTACTCCAAGTTGTGTCTCATGAGAATAGAATAGGAGGGGAGAACTACCTTCCTGCTTCTGTCCATACTGCTTCTAATGCAGCTCAGGACATGGTTGGCCTTCTGGGTTGCAAATGCACATGGCTGGATCATGGTGAGCTTCCCATCAACAACACTCCCAAGTCCTTCTCCTCAGGGCTTTTTCAATCCATTCTCCACCCAGCCTATAATTGTGCTTGGGGTTGACCAGACCCATGTGCAGGACCTTGCACTTGGCCTTACTGACCTTCATGAGGTTGGCATTGGCCCATCTCTCAAGCCTGTCAAGGTCACTATGGACTACTTCCATTCCCTCCAGTGTTTCAACCACACCACACAACTTGGTGTTGTCAGCAAACTTGCTGAGGGTGCATCAAATGTCATTATCCCTGTTACCAACTAAGATGTTAAACAGCATTGGTCCCAGTACCAGGCCCTGAGGAATGCCAGTTGTCACTGATAACCACTTGGAATCCAAGTATGTTTTAAAAGTTCTTTCATTAATTGCGATTATTAAGAGATTTCAAGCTTTTCTTTGTATTCAATTTTTTTGAATACCAGGATGTCTGCAATGAGCCTCATGGTCACTAGGTTACATTCCATTTGCTAACATAGCAAAGATCATAGAATCATCATAGAATCATTGAAACATTGAATCATAGAATCATAGAATGGTTTGGGCTGGAAGGAACCTTAAAGATCATCAAGTTCCAATGCCCCTTATAGACAGGGACACCTCCCACTAGACCGGTTTGCTCAAAGCCCCATCCAGGCTGGCCTTGAATACTTTGTGGGAAACGGCTCTTCTTCCCCACATACATCTAAACAAAATGCCTTTTAAGTCAGCAAAGCCCTTCTGATAGTTATAGGCAGCTAACGGACCAAAAACAGTCTTGTGGCTCAAGGACAAATGAAAGCAAAACCACAGGTGTGATACAAGGCAGGAAGGATGGGACACAAGTTATGAGTTGCCCCTATTAATTACCGCTCCAACTTGGGGCTCATGGATGCCAATTGGCTCTCGACATTAGTATGTTCTTACATTGTGACAATGACACTGACTGGACAGGGGTTCACTGGGGTATAAAAGGCAACAGGTTTTGCAGGTGAGAGAGCGGCCTGCTTGGACGCTTCTTGCGTGGGACACCCCCTTGCAGCTCATCGGGCCTGCGCTGCTGCAGAGCCTGGTGTTGGCCCTGCTGACCTGCCTGCCTGCCCTGGGGATCAAGCCCAGGCTGTAACGGTGGTTGCACCGAGGTCCTGACCCCTGGAGCACTGGGTCCTTCCCAAAGCCACTGGGGCCAGGGCTGGACCCCCCATCCCTGTTTGCTGCCTGTTGCCTGGGAAACCAAATCCCCGATGCTGAGCCCTGAGGGGCTTGAAACAGCCTATTAGCCAGACTCTGACTTCAAATAGTTAACTGCTTGTAGGGTGTAAATCTCTCATTTGGGCCTACGAGTTGTAAAAGCCTTTTGTGTGAGCTTATCTGTAGTTTTAGGAAAGAAATACAAGGGTCCTTGAGGAAGAAAGAAGCCATTCAACTGCAACTAGGGATGCCTGCTGTGCTCAGAGATAAACAGGAGAAGAGACAGAACTTGGCCAGAGGTTACTGTGAGGAAGACTCAAGGATGAAGTAAACGACCCCCAGGAGACCCTAATGGACTTAACAGGCATGCAATAATGGGTGGACAATTATGTAAATGATTTCTCGGGAAACTAATGAATATGTAAACTGTTTCTTAGAAATACTACACATAATTAAGTATCAGTTGTATACATCTCTCACCTTACCCTGTAATGTGCACACATTTTTGGAGGAGCTATCCCCTATGCGTCCAGTGCCGTGACTAAAGAGTATCGACTTAACAGTACTTAGACTGTTTGGTGAACTTTCTTTTTTATTATTTTATTTTATTATTATTTTAATTATTATTATTATTTTATTTCTTTTTTATTATTTACTAAGAGTAAAAATCCCTAACATTATGATACAGACATGATTGTATGTTCCAGAAATGATAATATTCAGACTGGATGATCTAAACTTTCAGTGAATGGAGGAGTGGGCCATTATTCTGCGTGTACTGGAAGACCATGGCTTAAACAGAAATAAACCCCCTTCAAACATATAACAAGGAAAAACACTTTAAAAATTACATTTCCCTTGTGCACATACGTGCACACATGAAGATTACAATTATGGAACAGAGAGATGGCAACATTCACAATATTAGCATTAGAACACCTGAAAAAAATAGCCTGTTTAGTGTAATATTAGCTTGCCATTCAGGCAAAACCATAATTTTTTGCACTGTCTGGTGGATAACCTAATAAAAACCAAGGTAGGAAAAGTAACCTTCCATTAAAGATTATATTCAGAGAGAAAGAAAATGTATAACTAAGTGCTACACTACTTATTCTTTCTCTCTGAGTTTCAGAAAAGTGTCTGACAAATCTTCTTTTCATCATGCATTTTCTTATAATTGCAAATACAACTTTTCTAAAGAATTGACAAATACACTGTTACATGCCTCATCTTTCTAGAGCAGAAAGAGAAAAGAACAATACATGTAAGTCATGTTTACCTTTTCTTCTTAGGGAAGTTATCTACTACCTGAAACTTAAAGTGACGTAGTAATGGTTTCCATTTACTCTTTATTAGTTGCAGAATATATTTTTACAGTATTTATGTACTTGCTTGAATCTTTAGGAATTCAAGTCCTATGCTGTCTCATTACTTGGCTGCCAGTTAAGTTTGAATCCTGCAGCTCCCAACAAATCTCTAGGAAAAGGGAAAGGTGCTTTGATGAATTTCGTTTTAGGACAGAAGTTTTAATCAATTTCATAGAAGCATATTTTAATACTGTGATAGATGTCAAGACTCATAAAAAACGTATCTATATTTTCTAATGTATCTGTTGCATTTCTATCTGCAATTGAAGTTATAAAATAAGGTAATTTTCTGCTTAAAAAATGAAGTTAGTTTAAGCTTTTCTTCTACATGACCTGCTTTGGACAAATACGTATCCTTACTATCTGTGGTAAGAAATTAGTTGCACTAGCTGATACTTCAAGTACAATATTAGATCATAGAACCACAGAATCATTAAGGTTGGAAAAGACCTTCAAGATTAGCCATACACCCCAGCGACCACTAACCATCTCCTGAAGCTCCTCATCTGCCTGTTTTTTGAATACCTCTGGGGATGGTGCCCCTACCACCTCTCTGGGCAACCTGTTCCAATGCCTCACTGGTCTGTCACTGAACATTTTTTTCCTAATATCCAGCCTGAACCTCCCTGGGTGCAACTTGACCCCATTTTCCTTTGTTCTATCACTTCTTACTAGGCATAAGAGGCCAACACTGGCTTCACTACAAACTTGTTTCAGGTAGTTGTAGAAACCAATGAGGTCTCTCCTCATCCTCCTCTTCTACAGGCTGAACAGACCCATCTCCCTCATGAAGATGAAGAACAATCAATAGTAAAGAGTACATTTCAGGAACAATTCAGCCAGTTAACAGGAAACAATGAAAGCAAAACAAAGTACTGATTTTCAGGAAGGGCTAGGACAAGGTAAGACTAGGATAGGGAAGTTTTGCCACCTGTGTGCTGTGACCTCCACATCATCCAGCAGACTGTGATGCACATCCTTTACCATACAGCCATTAGTTGCAGCCACTTCTGCTCCACCAAGAGCATTGAAAGTATTAGAATATGTATAGATGTCTTGTTTTGGTAAAGAACATCATATTTTTATATGATTATATATTTACAACTTTACTGGATCAGTATCAGAATCCTCTGTGATTTATGGGACTAAACAATTGCACATACCACAGAAAAGCTGAGAATGCAAACAGGGAGTTTGTATCTTATATTATTAGTGTTTAAAGAAAAATATATTTTCTTTGTTTCTGTCAGAATTATCCATTGACATAATTGTTTAAAAACAGCGGATAACATATTTGTTTCAATTTTAGACAGATGGATTACTGACAATATGCTAATTTAAATTTATGTACTAAAGAATGTAACTCAGACCATTGCAGAAAATCCATTATGGATCCTCTAATGAACACCAACACCCAACTATTTATTTATTTATTTATTTATTTATTTTAACCTTGCAGAACTTTAATGTGATCTTACAATTTTTCTGCATTCTTTCTTCATTAGTTATACCTTCAGTGCACTGTACTGGGATGTAATTAACCCAAACATAAAACAAATTTAATGCAGCTTTTGTATTCAGAACAGGATCAGCTGGCAATTATATGGTTAAGATGAGGATTTCTACCTCAAACCTATTTTGCTTATCTCTTAATTTTCTAAATCACAATTAATTTTAATGACTGCATTTAAAAATATGTTTTACATTTATCATCTGAAGGAGACAAAATAGAAGAAGATTACAAACCAATTAGGAAATAGAAACTATCAGATATATTACATGGTACATATCAGATGAAAAAAAATCTATCTTTGTATCCATCTAAAAGGAAATAGGGTTCATTTTACATTCATTTGTTCTTAACATTCTGATTGTAGTTCTAGCAATTACAAAAGAAAAACTCAAATCAGATAAGTAATATTAAGTATTATTGTCTCCTTCTGTGGAGACAAATAGAAGCCTAAATATATGGATTAGGAATTTTATTACCTGAAGGTGCTGCCATTTTGAGGAAAAGTATAGAAGGACTGAGTGTTTCCTGTGTATTTTGTTTATCAGTTTATCTGTGTACCTTATAAGCTTTTGTTTCTTTATCAACGCGGTGAAGTTGACAAAGTCTGACAGACAAGATGTTGCAACATTACACTCAGTTTTACTTCACCTGTGTTTACATGGTAATTTACTAACAGATACAAAAAAGCTCATGCAGTGTTACAGACCAGCTCGTTGCCAGCCAGATGTTTGTCAGCTGCAACCAGTAAGCCTTGAAGACAAGTTAGCATGGTGCTGTGGCTGAATTTCTGCCTCTGTGCAATGTTTGCTATTCTGGCTTGGCACTGCTCTATTCTTGATTAAACAACTGTTTGAACTAAAAATAACTTTGGAAGAAAGATGAATCCTGAGGAAAAAAAAAAAAAAAAAAGCTACAGGTGAAGATTTATCTGGATCCTGGTTGGATCGCTAATATTAGCACAGCTGGAAAAATGGGGGAAGATGTCTAGGGACTGCATGCAAAAGTAGTTCATTGTGACAGAGATTAATGAAGCCATATCTGTTATTGGGTGTCTGAGCCTAACACAGGGAGATGCTTTTCATTGAAGAGACTAATTTAGAAGTTGTATCAGTTTATTAATTCTAAATGTAACCAACTAACCTTTGTGCATCTTTCATGTTTATGTCCTGAAGTCCTTTATTTTATTATGACCTCAGCACTGCAAAAATACATATGACTTCAGTAGGAGCAGCCAGAATATTAAGCACATTATAGCATCAGGGTCAGGATTTAAGTATGTGGTTCTAGTAACCACATGACACTAAAGAATTATTAATCCTCTAACCTGCAGTGAGACATGCTTCTTAAGGTTACACTTAAATATTTTTAAAACTCACAATCTTTTTAGAAAAGCTCTACCACAGTAAATCTGCCATATATCTAATTTCCTGTTCTCAGCTAAAGTTTAGTAGTAGATGAAGAATCTGATCCTTCTAATAAATTCCAAAATTGCAAGGTGTCTCTGTGAATATATTTCAAAGACAGAAGTTTGAATAAATTTCAGGAAAGTACATTATAATATTGTGATAGATTCAAGGTTTGTGAAAGTTCTTTATTGTAAAAATTTATTTGTATCTTACATTTTTTACTACAGAGTAGAATCACAGAATAATTTAGGCAGAAAGCACCTCTGGAGGCCTCTAGTCCAACCTCTACTCTATCTCAGCAGAATGGGGGAGAGAACAGGAAGGGCAGAAGTAAGAAAACTCATGGATTCAGATAAAGACAATTTATTCATTGACGTAAAGAAAAAAAACAACAGACACAAATAATGCAAAAAAACCCCTACTCACCATGTCCCACAAGCAAACTGATGCCCAGACAGTCTCTGAGTAATATCAGCCTTTGAAGACAAGCACCTTTCTTCTTTCACCTCCAGTTTTTATTGCTAAGCATGACATTTTATGATATGGAATATCACTTTGGTCAGTTTACATCATCTGTCTCAGCTGTATCCTCTCCCAACTTCTTGCCTACCCTCAGAGTATTTTCTGGTTGGGACAGAGTGGGGGGAAAAAACAAAAAACAAAAAAACGCTGTTCAAGAAGTCTTTAGTAATAACCAAAACATTGGTATGTTATCAGCACTGCCTTAGCCACAGATCCCCAGCACATGGTCTGCTATAAAGAAAGATATCCCCATCCTGGTCAGAACCAGCACAAAAAGTAATCCAAAAGTTTCACTTTTCATCTGGAAATACCAACAACATTTTAGCATCTCAAATACCTCATATTTATGTACTTGAAAATAATCCTTACATAGCCTGCACAAAAAAGAGTGATGAAGGGAGTTGGGTGGGGGACCAAAGAAACTGACAATTTATGGATAAACATTCTCTTTTTTATTCACATATTTATTTGATATACAATGCAAATTTTAGACTGTGATACCTGTGTACAATTTACAAGTTTTGCATATGAAGAATTGTTACTAAATCTTTTGTTATTTATGTTTTGTTATTCATATTTCCCAAGAGAGATTTGTGTTCTTACTTACCAATTACAGATTATAACCTGAAAGTGTACTTGGTTTAGCTTCACTTTGCTATTATAACAAGCCTGAAGACGTTAGAAAAGTAGGAAGGAGCAAATCGTTCTACAATGGCTGCAAAATTAATCATATGTATTTACTCTCACTACATCTGTCTATGAGAAGACTTAAGATTCCAAGGCAGTTTATTTAGGTTTTCTCCATAGCCAATGCTTCCAAATGGTAGCTAATCTAATTGTATGAAAAGTAAAATATTCTAGAACTTCCTGTGTCAAATCACCTTGATAACATCTTTGAAATTAAAACTTATCTCTTAAATGGCTGAAGCTGGATCAGATAAAGCCCACTCATTTTATTCTGTTACACCACATTCCCTGTTCTGACACTACTGCTTTCCAGAGAAGAAAAGAAAAAACAGGATTCAGGGTTATTTCTTTGTCTAGAATTTATTTTCTGACCCTTTCCAGAGTGAGTTTTTATTATTCCTGGTACCCAGGGGTTTGTCTTAGCAATTCTAATATAGTATGAGGAAAAAGATATTATCAGCAGGGGAGTATACAGAGAACAGAATGACTTTATATTACTATGTAACAAAAATGTTCATCTGAAAGTAAGTATAGTGAGTATCATAACAAAATAAAACAAAAACCTAAGGAGAAGAGTACCTGGAAACTTGAATCTATCACTTTTATGTATGTAATAAATGTTGTTGGTTTAATAAAAATTCAGCTATCAAATTTATGGTAGTTGTAAATGCCAATAAACTGTGTCTTGGTATAAAGGTACTTGAAAATGTACATCACACTTGCCAGAGCTTCAGGACAAGCACTTCCATAATAATGAGGTCTCGAAGTTCTCAGTAATTACGTTTAGAAGTGTATAAAGGATTTATGTGATGTAAGCCATTCTTTGTTGAAAAGTTTTGTCCTCTAGTTCTCTCTAATACACAAACACATATGAAGTCTGGGGGATCTAAAAAAGCAAAGGAGACCTGCACTAGGATTTTCATATATATACTAAAGCAAGTGGATTTTCTAAATCAAACTACCAGCAGATGCAAACAGCAAGACCCAATTACTTCAACTGTGATAAGAGAGGAACAAAGCTTTCTTCCAGAAACTGCATAAACACCGAGCAATGAGAATGAGAAGACCCTGAAGAAAAGATGCAAATAAACACCAAAGTTTCTGCCCTACTCATTTTATGTACTCTTGCTGGTTTTTATGGATGTCATTCTCAGGAGCATCACATTGACTGACAACAAATCCTGGTAAGAAAGGAAGAAAATATCCATTGCAGTAAGACAAAGAGCTTGCAGGAAAACTCTTGATCTTACACAGTACCTTTCCCGGTCAGATTTCTACTGAAGTTAATGCATTTAGGTATATATTTTAGTAATATTCATACAGTACATACAGTACTATACAACAGAAATCACTGCCATAAGAGAATGTGGCCACATGAAACAGCACTGTAATTGTTAACTGAGGAAGTTAATAATTTTTTGATCACTGACTTTTGAGATTTGGAAATGAAAGCTGACAAAAACTCCTACAAAGCCCCCAAACCAAACAATTGCACCTTTGCTTTTTTTTCTTTGTCTTTAATGATCAGAGTGGAAAAATCATAAGTTATTGACGTGTATGTTATGAAGCTTTATTCCTCACTACTGCTTTTCAACAAAGTAATATGAAGAACTCCCCCTAAGCTGGTAGTCAAAATGCAGTCATTTCAACTACAGCCATTTGAAGTAATTTGTGACTGAACTATGCAAGCTATTGTAAAACTAAAAGGGAGAAAAGTAGTGAAAGAAGCCATCAGGATACTTACGAAGTGCTGTTCCACTACAATAATTTTTTGTTCATTTACAATAATAAAATATGAGAAACTAAGGAAAACTAATCAATATTATAACACAGATGGTAGGCTGATTATATCAAGAATGCATTTGTATCATTCCTTTCAATGCCGCCCCAGGTGATTTAATACAAAGGCTCAAACATTCACAGACACAACTGTAGTGCATTTCCTTTACAAATCAGTTTAATCATACACTGTTATCTCAGCTCATCTGAATAATATGCTAATGAAAGGGAGCACATTAAGATAATGTGAAAATTATAGATCCTATCATTCCAGTTCTTTAACAGAAGAACATAAGATACAGTCTTTTCAATGTATTAGTCTCTTAATTGATTAATATTTGGTTTCATCTTAATTGTTGAATAGCTGGCATTTCATGAACTATTGCTTACTTCTGGAGACATTCATTTAATAACACTCAATGTAATAGTTCCCATGGTTTCATTGTTTCTTTTGAGCTGAACTGCTAGAACTGACAAAGGTTCACTGACAGTATCAAAGGAACCTTTGAAGCAGTATAGAAGCAGTATAACCTCCTGCTAAGGTGGAATATCAGATGCTGCAACTTACACATTTGAACACCACACACAAGCTACTGCAGAATCAAAAGCAAAACACTGTTACCCTAAATTCTGTCATCACAGCTGTCCTCCATTCTCTGTAGACATACCTTTAGTTTTAAATAAAAAAAAGTTAATCATAAAGATGGATAAAATAATACCCTAGATCATTGTCAGTAGGAGGTCTTGGATTTAAAGGCTTATGACTAGTCATAAGAAGAACTTATTTTTATCTGAATTTGTCAATGTGTGACTGAGATCAATATGATTTAAGCTCCAAGTTTCAAATGCTTTTTAGGACAATATTAGTCACAGTCGAGAAGTCTAAGGCTTTGTGTATCACTTTCCAAGATGTTATCAGTACATTTAATTTGATTTAAGGAGTTCGTTTTGCAGTAGCTGATAGTATAATAAAGTAACAAGCCTTTACTATTGACTGTTTACAAAAAAAAAAAAAAAATAAAAATAATTATTATTTTTTTTTAACAGAAATGTTAGAATTAACAGAGTTAAGATAAAATTTACTCTGGAATATTCCTTAATCATAAAAAAAATTAAAATAAAAAATGCAGCATTTGTTCCTCACAAAGATAAAAAAGAGGATAACATAGAAATAAATCTAGGTAGAATCCTCTGGATAGAAATCAAAATAGTAACATGTCAGCTGGAAAATAATTAGCAGGAGAAAGAAAGGATGCTGTTTCATAAAGAAACTGATGAAGGAGATAGCAAATGCAACTACAGAAAAAGGTTGCTCAGGGAAGTTGTGGCTGCCCTATCCCTGGCAGCATTCAAGATCAGATTGGCTGGATCTTTGAGCAACCTGGTCTAGTGGAAGGTGTCCCTGCCCATGCAGGATATGACCTTTAAAGGTCCTCTCCAACCCTAATCATTCTATGATTCTATTAATTCATAAAAAGTTTTTTGTTTGTTTTTTTTTCCCTCCAATGGTCATAGAAGAAACCTAGATAACTTGCTTAAAATAGTTAATTATTTTTAGATAGCTGGCGTTGGGTGAGATGGTTACTATGTCTCATACTGCTACTTCTTTCTTTTCAGAGTAAAATGGGAAATAAAAATCAGGGGTCAAATAATATATCTTATTTACTTTGGTTAAAGTATACCAGCTGATGAAATCATATAGAGATGACAAAGTTAATGTTAGCATCAAATGCCACCAGTCCTGAACACTCCCGAGTTACAGCTTCCTCAGGGAAGTGAAGGTATTTTGTCTGCATAGCTCAGTCACACACCACTTCCTATGCAGGAGACAATAGAAATGTGAAATATCTCCTTTCATTTTTAGGACTTCCTCCATTATCCATATTGATTTTAAGTTTTCTTCTGAATAATCAGTGCCTTGAATGACAGCCAGACAGACTTCAAGCACCCTTTTCTGCAACTGGTATGTTGGGGGCTGTTCTGTGCTTCTCACACCATTTTCTATCCACCACACAGGAAAAATTTCTATTATGCATAGTGCATATAGCCAGCTGAATACCTGTTGCAGCTCTTATCTGGGAAGATCCCCTGTGACTACTGAACTTTTCACCGTGCTTCACTTATCAAGCCAAAAAAAGTAATGCTTAAACAGGCAAATACAAGAGTTATAACACTGGGTATGCCAAGTGAATCCCCCCTACATGCTCTAGTTAACTAAAAAAAGATTGGTTGTGTTCTGTTATAAACCTGCATCTTGCATGTAGGCATCAAGGTGTTCCCAGCAGGCGTATGCAGGAGTGACTTTTGCAAGGAGAGACCAGGGGCTGCCCCATGCCAGACATAGTTGGTTAATGTCAGCTCCATTGAGTGCAGCTGAGTCCACCAGACACAATGGTGACACCTTGGGGAAAACATATTTAATAAAAGGTAAGAACTGTTGAGCAGCAGTTGTGAGATAAAAGGGTGAGAAAGAATGTGAGAGAAACAACTCTGTGAACACCAAGGTCAGTGGAGAATGGCAGAGAGGATTGATTATCTGTTCTATTTTAGACATACAGACACTAGAGGACCAGATGTGGGCTACTCACTGCATAATCTTTTCATTGTCAATAGTGAGAACTAGGTATCTCCAGTTGGGAATGTCTTTCATCCTGCAGTAGATGTCTTTAGAAATTTGAGAAATATTTTTCCTGAAAATGTCTGCTCTCTGCATTGGCTATTTAGCTGAAACAGACATTTGTTTTAATCTATACTAGACACTGGGTACTTAAACTATGTTCCTTTAGCTCCCTACAAATTAATAATAATAATAATAATGATAATAATAATAATAATAATAATAATAATAATAATAATAATAATAATAATAATAATAATAATAATAATAATAATA
>NW_009970720.1:4545401-4552950 GCF_000747805.2 Chaetura pelagica
TAATAATAATAATAATAATAATAATAATAATAATAATAATAATAATAATAATAATAATAATAATAATAATAATAATAATAATAATAATAATAATAATAATAATAATAATAATAATAATAATAATAATAATAATAATAATAATAATAATAATAATAATAATAATAATAATAATAATAATAATAGTAATACTGAAAACATGACATAAAAACAAACCTTGACCCTACTGGCATGGGAGACTTTCCTCAATTTCTCAAAGGGTTGATAGGGATAAAAACATTCATTGCAGTCTCTTTCAGCTGATAAATATAACTTCTCTGTGGTGATAAATGATAGAATTAGTGATGCCAAGGAGAGTAGTTACTATTCTACAGCCTTTGAGGAAAAGCCTCAGGAGTGTTGTATTTAAACAAATTAAGAGTTTCAAATCACAGAAGATTTTTGAGCTGTGGCTCATTATGTTAAGTCCAGGATGCAAGGAAAAAAACCCATTAATATACATTGCATGGTGTTGCAATTTTATTTTATATGCAAGACTAAATTATTTTTTCTGCTCATCTGCTTATACATATTGAAATATGATGTGGATCAAGAAAACAATGTCTTTTTTTTTTATACTTTGCTTTATATTTCAGTGTGGTGGTAGTGTGGATGGTCTAGCAGTGAACTCTAAGTTCACTAGCTGAGTATAAGAAAAGTACATGCTCTGCATAAAGCTTTACTTTCCAGACTAACACACATACAACAGCTCCTTTACAACATCTAAGATTTTGCAACATATGGTTCATACAATAACAGGAATAAAGTAATGAGCAATTCCTGGATATTTACTTTGTTCTTACACAAATTACATACATATTTCTGCAGTAAATTTCCATGGAAATCTGCTATGTGTGCATTCACAGAAATATATTGTCGGTTCAGTTTGAAGACCAGTGGATTACACACATCGACATTTTTTTAAAGCAACAGTTTTGTTTACATTCTTAAGTAATACGTTTGTGCCGTGAAATATCCATGTGCTATGATGCTCCTATTTGTATTCATATTCTGATGAACAGATGTAAAAATGATCAGTTCCTTTCAGTGTTGTCATTGCTTCAGTTACCACAGTAATTTCATTTACTATTTTTGGCTCAAAATATTAACTAAAAAATAAAATTATTATATTATACCATTTGAGTAACAAAGCCTCACACCACATGCATGTGATGCACTGTGTTGTATAGTACTTAATAGGATTTTCCTCATTTATATGTAATATCCTCTTTTCAATATGTAATATCTTTGACAGATACACTAGGTAGAATTTAACTTTGAGATCCATGATTTCAACCATGACAGTCTCAACTTCATTTATAGATAATAATTCCTTAGGTGGATAAATAGCTTTGAAAATCACAGAATCACAGAATCTTAGGGTTTGGAAGGGACCACAAAAAAACCATTTAGTCCAACCCCCCTGCCACAGCAGGATCAACTAGAGCACATCACACAGGAACGCGTCCAGGTGGGTTTTGAATGTCTCCAGCGAAGGAGACTCCACAGCCTCTCTGGGCAGCCTGTTCCAGTGCTCTGTCACTCTCATAGTAAAGAAGTTTTTTCTGATGTTTACGTGAAACCTCCTATGCTCCAGTTTGTACCCATTGCCCCTTGTCCTATCTTTGGACATCACTGAAAAAAGCCTGGCTAGTGTCTTGTGGTGAGTCTTTGCACTCAGCTGTATTTAGAGATCTAACATGCTCTTAATATTCAGACCTATAGAAGATTGTATGATATAAATTGAGCCTGAACACCCACAAAACTAAGAAACCAATAATATGTCCCTCATTTGAGACTTCCTGTTCTTGGTCCAATTCCTCTATCCTTTCCACTTCAGAATTCTGAACTTAATTTTTAAGACTTAATGAATGAATACTAGGTACTATCTGAACAGAGATCTGATTATTCTGTAAAGAACTCTTACTGTAACAAACTAGAAAGTATTTATGCTCTGGAATTTGTGCTTAAATTTAATCAGCAGTTTATAAAAAAAGGACAAAATATCAGAGAAATTATTCCCTTTTTTTTCAGATGTTTGAAATTGCATGAAACTGAAACCAAAAATATATCTGAGAATTAATTATTACAAATAAGCAATTCTGTCTTTATTAAATACCAGTGTTTGATGTAAACTTATTTAATAAAATACAAACCTTAAAAAGAGATTATTTTCAGAAGCTGAACTTTCTTGAAAAAAATTGTTAATACAAGGAGGTTTTGATCCAACATTTTCTTTTAAATGCTAAAAGTTTAACAATATTCTCTTTACAAAATATATAAAAGGATTTTAGAGGAAATTTCTGCAAAAAAAAAAAAAAAAGACAAACAACAAAACAAAACCCAAACCAATCAAATAAATATTTATGTCAGTTAAAGCTATCCCTTGCTGTATAGCATGTTAATTGTTATAAAAATATTAACTGGGTCAATTCTTTGGGAGACAGAACACCAGTTCAGTTCTGTGTTGGATCAGGATGCAGAGTAAAAAAATACCTCATGTTCATAAATCATGCAGGGACTTGATATTCACTGGAGGGAAGACTTTGAGAGGAAGGCTAAACAGGAGGTAACAGCTAGAAGGACTGGGTTACCCAGGACATACTCAGATTGTAGGCACATTTATTGTAGACAGCTGATTTGTTATGATAATTTATACTCTTTTTGTAAATATGCCTAGAAACAATGCAACAGATACATAGCAACATACTTCAAAATATTAAATCTGTGTAGGTCTGAAAATAGGAATTTAGCATCTTTTCTCCTTTGGGCAACAAACCTTTGATACTTTCTGCAACACTTGGAGATACTAGGATTTTTGAATGTACATGAAAGATAAAAGAGCACTAAGCGTGCAATTTATAAACTACCACTCGGGGACAACAGCATTCCACTCCATCTTTTTTCTTTGTTTGTTTTTGTTCCTACATGACGTTACATCTCTCTAACATGTAACTACGTGTGTGTGTACATTTATATATATCTCTATGTCTCTTGCTTTCCAAAATAGCAGAAAAAATAATTGATTATGCAACAGAAGATTTTTAGATATTAATTCATTATTATTATATAATGGAAGAAGTGCTTACCAATGCATATTTTATGATCCTCTACGTTAATTCCTTTATTCAGAAGTGCTGAGCTTATACCCCAGATAAAATATCACTCTTTCTATTTCTCACCCTAATTAAGGACAGATTTGAATTCACCTTGCAAAATGTGTTAGCATTCCGACTTGGAGTTACAGGTCAAATGTAAATTACTTGGCAATTATGTGTGAAAGTCCAGAAAGTGCCAGCTTAAAGTACCCAAAAACTATTTTTTGTTGACCTCATTGGAAATATTTTAAATTAATGCATAAACATGAAGGAAAAAATGGAAGAAAGTTTTTAAGCTTTCAGTTAATCAGAAGTGTTGATAATGTCTTGGTTAGAAACATTGAAAAAGAATATGTTTGGAAATTAAATAAATTAATAATATGAAAAAATAATAATTAAAAAAGACAAATATGTATATATAATCTTTAGTGATAAATCACAATTAATTCCTAATGTTATGCACTGGTCATAAGTGGGAATGTAACAACATAAGTGTTTTTCCAAAATCAGCAACAGGATGGTTATAGAGATACAAGCTTATTTTATAGAGTTATGGCATTATAATTTCATGCATATGTATATACACACACACTGTGGGGCATCTGCTTTCAATATTCAGAGTATTAACAGCTATTTCCAGCTCAAGTGTTTCATGCGCTGCTCTGCTTTACCTTTTTTTTTTTCCTTTGCCATATCTCTTGCTTTATTTCTTGCTATGCCTAGTGTCTTGCTTTGTATTATTAATTAATTAATTATTATTTTGGTTTTTTTTAGTTTCCCAACTTTCTTCTGAATTATCAAAAGTAGGCAATAACCAAGAGTCATGCAGTTTCTCAACTAATAAGAAACTATTGATTTTTTGAGCTAAAATAAGTCTGGAGCAGAGATCTTTGGACAACAGTTGACCAACAGGACCCTGTTGAGTTTTGGAACTCAAGGAAATAGAAGATTATTATTTTTATTGTCATCAAAACTAATATAAAACAAGATTAATTAACATTGTGATTGTTGTTGCTTTTTAAAAAATATTTTAAAACATGTGAGGAATAAAATTAATTTGGAGCTAATAGAAAGTGTCTAAGTTGCAAGCTCGATATAATTGTCTTTATTTCATATTCATCTCACCTGTTAACAACTAAAGATTTAATTGTTTTTCTGTTTCAAGAGCTGTTATAAAATATATAAAAGAACAAGCTATATGATCCCAACAAATACTAAATGCCTCTTCAGAAAAGAAAACTGTGAAAGACACGAATGGAGAATCAGTCGAAATATAATGCAAAATCAGAGGCTGAATAGGAGATAGAGATCATGATAATCGTGATCTAAGTAGATCTTTGGCTTAATTTTGCATGGTTATATTACTGTTTGAATGTAGAATATCTTGCCTAAAACTAACTTTCCTACAAAAGAGAGACTGACTCTTCTTTCCACAGACATCTTTCTAGTATTATTAACTGTGAGCTACAAATATTGTTATTATAAGTAATGCCTGTGATGATATTAACAATAAAACATTATCTGTAAATGTAGTTTTGCAAATTATGCCTCAAAAGTATCACAGTTTTATTTTGTTTACTAGGTTCTTAATACATTCTCAACAAATTAAGGGATATGTCTATATTAGCTGCCCTAGCCTTTATGTGTGATCTTAACTTCCCAGACACCAACTAGGAATATCATACAGCAGACACAAACATGTCTAGGCAATTCCTGAAGCATATTGCGGACAATTTCCTGGTGCAGGTACTAAGTGAAAAGTGCCCTTCTAGATTTGTTGTCTGTTAACACGGGGACTTTTGACCACCAAGTAGTTGAGTTTGAAATCACTGGTGATTTCCAAGAAACTGTGCTTTCTGTGTGATGCTTATTGTTCCTTCACACTTGTAATGCATTTCTAATACTTGATGTATCCTATTCTCAAACATGACTTGTCAAATATATCTTGGCAGAGTAACATGATCAGTCTTCAATATAGAAAGCCTGGGAAGTTAAATTCTTCTTACAAAGCATTTCTTAAAGGCTAAATATTGTTCTTCACTTGAAATGATAGATGCAGTGGATCTACCTTTACAATGACAGAACTTACTCTTTTGTATATTCCCTCACTTCAGTATTTCTTCTCAGTGTCATTTGAAATCTATTCATATCACAGCAAATGAAGTGTAACAAAGACAGTGTGATGTCAGGGACATCTCACAGGTTGGAAGAGCTCCCAGCAGGGTTTCTACATCATTTTCAGCAGCTTCACAAATCAAGCATGCTTTCTGCTGTGTACTATTTGCTATACGTGCTTTACACTGTTTGAGTATCAGGCTTCTTTAGTAATTAAATACGCCTTTCAGTGCACTTCAAACAGGACAAACTATTAGGAATTACATAAATAACCTGTTGCTTCTTGAGAATTTCCACTGTAATACAATTGTAATAATCCTTTTAAGGCTATTTTCAGGGAATGATCTGATGATGAAGAAGAAGAATTTATTCTTGAATAGATCTGACCAATGCGCATATCCAAAACTGGCTAGGAAAGATAGCTTCTGAGTCTGTCTGTAACTTTGTATCTTATTCAGGGAACATAGAAAACAGGGTAGTGCAGATAACTACTGATTAGGAAGACAACATGAAGAAGAGGAGTTCAGGATATAGTTTGCCAGGTATTTTGTCTCCTTAGAAGTTTGGCAGTTAACTTTTTTATTTGCAGTCAGATCCTTCAGCTTTCTTGTCAGCAGAAGCTGTGTGACTCTCCAGAAGTTATGAAGATCTATGCCCTTTTGAAGCTATAGCACTGTGACATAGACTGTAGACAGGAGCAGGAAAGTCTGGAGGAAATACTGGACTGAACATTTCTTAAAAATATGTTGTAATAACCATTTTTGTCTATAGCTATATCAGTTTCCATAAGCCATGAAAAATTTTCCTTCTATGCCCACTATTTATGAAAAAACCCAAACAAACAGAGTCTTCATCTGTATGTTGTAATAATGTATTTGATTATTCTAGTATGCTAAACAATGTTGGAAAAGTGAAAATCTGCAAAACGAGAGAACTCATAGAGTAGACAAGTGAAAGGCAAAGAATAAAATCCCCTATTAACTTTTTTATGTTCTTATCTGAAATACAACTTTTTTTTCCTTTTTTTTCTTTCTTTTCTTTCAAGCACTCCCAAGCTCACATGAGTAAAAATGTTGGAGTATTTGCATCTATTTGCCTTTGAAATGTTTGGTAGAAAAAAACCCAAATCACGACCAAGAACAAAAAAACAACAATCCTGAAATAGGTCTCCTGAATTTCCAGTTATAACTAAGACAGGAATCAATTAATTATTTAAAAATATAAGTTCAGAGCATTTAATATGGACATGTTTTTGTGCCATTCATCTCCTTTCAATTATAGCATACTGATGGCTATGCTACAGTGAAATCATGAGCTTCTTAAGGAGAATCAAGAACAACCTTATAGTTTGTAAGTCAGAGAATCCCAGGTAGAAATTGTCAGAACAAATTCAAGGGAGCCTATTTATGTGCAAGAAAGTTACCATTATATATTACAGAATATTTGGAAAAAAAATAATAATTAAAAAATCATCTTTTGAAAAAAAAAACCTATCAACAAAACTACCTTTTATTTCTTAATCATGGAATTGTAGAATAGTTACATTTAGAAAGTACTTCTGGAGGTCGTCTAGTCCAACTTGAGCAGGTTGTTCAGGACGACCATATACAAATGGCGTTTGAAAATAATCTAAATTTTTAAATTGCAGCCTTTCTGGGAAACATGTACCTGTGTTCTGTAACCCTCAGAGAAGTAAAGTCTTTCCTGATTTCTTAAGTTAGACAAATTCTATGACTTGCAGTATATTTTGGTGTTTTTTATATTTATATTCCTGAAAATGCCTGCCATAATTTACACTGTGTGCAAGATAATCACAGGTGTTTAATGCTTATTCCTGGTAGCATAGGTCTGTAATTTCCTCTTTAGGAAGGCAAATTTGAAAACAATATTTCAAAAAGTGGTTTGGTTCTTAGATAGCAGGCTAACAATTAGAATCAAAACAGACAATAAATGTAGACCAAAGTAACTGGAAAATTTTCTAGACATTTTTAACTTGAGATACTTAACTCAGGAGAATTCTCTGCATGTCTTTATGCCTCAGGTATCTTTTTCATATTTACTGAGGTTCTTCCTCACGTCCTTATGTCAGGGGGTATTTAAATCTTCATAAGATTAAATGTGACCCCACTGCTTTGTAAATTCTGATTACCTAGTCTGGATTTAGTACTTTTATGCTTAAAGATTCCATAAAGATTTTGTTTCACCTCTAATGAGGGACATACTGTATAGCTTCCTTAATACAATGCTGGCTGTAAAGTCTTAGATAAATAACACATATTTCTTATTTTTCTGTACACTCT
>NW_009970720.1:4553051-4563273 GCF_000747805.2 Chaetura pelagica
TTCAACATCTAATATATTTCAACTTTCATCTGGAGTGTATATCTCACATTTCTAGAATGCAGTGTTAGACTAAGTTCCTGCTGTTCAAATTTAGTTTTTAAATACCAAAAACATTAATAATTTTAGAAATTTAGAAAAAGAAAAAACTTTTGGATATCTTCCTGTTAGGTATCACAATTAATCCTTTAAAGTTTCCCTGTTCGGTTTTGTTAATTTTTGTTTTGTTTTAGTGTTTATTTGTTGTTGGGTTTTTTTCACTCTCCAGAGCACTTCAGATATTGTGATACTCCTTACTCAGAGACTCACTGCCTCTGTACAAGACATTGCTGAGATGAGAATGATTAGACTACACCACAGACACCAATGAGACTCTCTTTGATTCAACAGTACTCAAAGTGAAACACTGCATTTAATGCCTGTTCTTCATCTTTGTCTGCTTTCTAGGGACAGGTTGGTATGTTCAAGGTATTTATTTCCTCTAATAGAGAACGGTTACCAACCAGGAAAAATCTCACTAGTTTTACAAATAAGAAAGCTATTATAAACATTTCAGTGTCACATATTTTAATACAAGTACCTATCTAAAAAAGATATAATTTCACTGTAAAGGAGACTGTGTAAATTATTGCCATGAAGTATGAAGATGAAAAAATCCTTTAGTTGTGGTTTAGTGGTTTTTTGGTTGTTTTGTTTTTGTTTGTTTTGTTTTTCTTTGTTTCTTTGTTGTTTCTTTGGTGGTTTTTTTTGTTTTTGTGGGGTTTTTTTGGTCAACTACAAATCCCTGGTAGTAGCTCAGAGCTAATGGTACAGCTATTAGGAATTCTGTTCTTCTGTGCATGCATAAACACTTCAGGAATTTACTTCAGTAATTTCTCTGGAGGAAAATAGCAACAGTAATAACCTTGTGTACCAAATGTTTCTATCCAGTAAAGTAAATTAATTCTCTTGGCTGCCAAGGCAGTTTATGCATATAATAAGAGCAAGACAAAGTGACTGAAATGCCACTTTTGAAATAAGAAGTGTTCCCACTGCTCAGAGTTAAGAGAAGACATCTGAAATGCATGTGGATATGCTAGCAATTTCCCAATACAGGAAGAAAACCTCTACATTCAGAATAAGTTTATTGACTATGTCATTAAAATTAATTTACTTTTAACATCATATTGCTGCTGTGATTTTACTATTGATATAATTTTAGTTCCCTAAATCACTTAAGTATTATTATTGTTGCTTTTATTTCCTAAAGATGCTCATATTTATGGGAAATTTAAGAAAATTCGTGGTAATCAGTGTACAGTGTTTAATGTGAGTCTTGTATTCACATACTGTGCTGATTAATCAAATTATTCAACTAGAAATACTCATAGAAAAGCTGTTAAATTAGCTAGTATCCCAAAATAAAACTCAAAAAAAGCATTCAGGTAGATGGCAGGTGATCTGCCAAGTAGCATAGTCTGAGAACATGTAGCACTACAGCCAGAAATGCCAAGCAGAAGACTTCACATAAAACAGGAGATGCATTACTCTTTGCTACTTACCGTAAAAAAATAAATGGTGCAACAATTCTTGTAAAGGCAAACTAAAGAAGGGAGAGGTTCTATGCACTTTGTGTATATGTATGCATGTTTTCCTAAAGAGAGAGATTATGTGGTTTTACTGTAAAAAAAGAAATAAAACAAAACAAAAGCAAACAGCAAAAAAGCCCACAAAAAAAATACACAAAAAAGAAGCCAAAACCAAAACAAAATGCCAGTTTTACATCTTAAAAATTACTGATTGTATCATGCTTCCAGCTATGAACTAAAGTATAAAATACATTCACCTTTACTGCAAACACTTCTTTCCACTATTAGACAAAAAATATTTTAAGACTGCAATTGATTATAATATCAAACCTTATTTGATTGAACTACTTTTATAATACTTTAAATACACATGCATATGTTACTCATAATTTTAGAAATTTAAATAGCACTGCAATAATTAATTGCAAAAAATATACTTAATGTCATGTAGAAATTTTTAGGACAGTTTTTTTGTTCAAAGAACCACACAATCACCAAGGCTGGAAAAGACCTTTAAGATCATCAAGTCCAACCTATCACCTAACACCACCATGTCGGCTAGACCATAGCACTAAGTGCCACATCCAGCCCTTCCTTGAACACATCCAGGGATGGTGCCTCCACCAGTTCCCTGGACAGTCCATTCCAATATTTAATCACCCTCTCTCCGTGATGAAGTACTTCCTAATATCCAACATAAACGTCCCCTGGAGCAGCTTTAGGCCATGCCCTCTTGTCTTGTTGCTAGTTGCCTGGTGTCCTGGTTTGAGCCAGGATGAAGCCAATTTTCCTTTTACTGAATTTTTTTTTTCCTTCAGTAAGTTTTCTTTTAACTACTCACAGAGCCTTCCAACTAAGGCTGATAAGAATGGAATGTTTTTGTAACTGCTGGGTCTTCAAGGTCACACCTTTATTTTGCCTGCTCAAACACCACAGGGAGATCTGTGACCACCATAGGAGGCTGAGTTAGACAGATGGCAAAGTTGGCCAGAGATATTCCATTCCATATATCTATGTAAGCTCAGAGGAAGGTCAGAGATCACAGAAGACAACTTCCTTCCTTCTTCTTCTTCCCTTCTCTTCCGTCCAGGGCTGCTGTCCGGGGAGGACTCCATCCATCACCATCATGTCAGGTGTCACATGACAAAACCTAGCAAAACTCCACAGTTCTATGCAATAAGAGAATAGTAAGAGTTACGATGTTATGTAAAACACAAAATATAAAAAAAATTGTTTCACAGAATCATAAAATGGTTTGAGTTTGAAAGAACTTTTTAAAATCATCTAGTCCAATTCCACATCACAGCCAATGACATCTTACACTAATCAGATCACTCAAAGCCTCGTCCAAACTCACCTTGAACACCTCCAGTGATGCAACATCCATAATATCTCTGGGAAACCCCTTCTAGTTTATCTTAACTCCTCCCAACTAGAAGCTAAGAGTCTGTGATTGTTTCCAACACCCGACTTCTGAACTAAGATAATACTGCGTGTGTGCTGACATAGGACTTGTTAGTAAAATTACTGCTTTTTCTCACCTTTGTTTGCTTGTTGTTTTTTGGGATTTTTTGTGTTTTGTTTTGTTTGTGTTGTGGTTTTTTTTTCATGTGAAATGGTGTATAGTTTGGCACTCTGTAACAACTTGGGAGAGAACCAGGGTGCAGGTGGGAAAATTCTCCCCAAATGTTCTTTCACCGTGATCATAATTCATAAAGTTTCTACCTGACGTGCTCTAAATTGTACTTGTGTTATTATGTACTTGGAGTCCCCAGATCTCTGAAATCTGCCTTCCAATTGTTTTTCATTTCATCTATTTAGCACTGGCTGACATTTGATCTTTCTGTATAATCCATATATATGGATTTTACTCTAATGATTTTCTTTATTTTTAACTAAAGAAGTTAAAAAATGCAATTACATAGTTAAAACTGTTCTACAGGTTCAAATTCACTAGTAACATTTGAGAAAATGCAACTTTCAAAATGTAAATTAAACAAAATCTCCATATAAAAAAAATCTATCTCATGACATAAGACAATTTATTGTCACCCTAGTAATACATGCTTTTCGTCCCTCTAATCTTACTAATGTTACATATATCAAAAAATATCTCTGTCATTGTACTGCCCCTCTCTTTATGCCCCTGAACACTCCCAGGGAGTAAGCATCCACCAACTCCCTGGGAAACCTGTGCCAGTATCACACAACCCTTATATTAAATAATTTAAATAATTTCAAACCATTCCCCTTGTCCTATTGCTACATGCCCTTGTAAAAATTCCTTCTCCAGCTTTCCTGTAAGCCCCTACGATAAGTGTGGTTGGCTTTCTGAACTGCAAACACACATTGTCAGCTCATTTTGAGCCTCTCATCAACCAACACCCCCAAGTCCATCTGCTCAGGGAGGTTCCCAATTCATACTATAGTTTTTCCCAAACAACAGTCAATGTTATCCAAATAAATAAATTCTTCCTTTTCATATTAGTGGTAGTTATTAGTATGTGGATGATGCACTAGCAACTGTTTCCCCAAACCTACTTCAAACCTTCTCAGAGTATGTAAATACATGTGGCCTGATTCTCCAAAAAGCAAGAGACTTCAGTCTTCTTATCTCTTAACCTCCAGGAAATACCATCCCTTGATGTTGTCTGGTGAATGGCTAGCTTATAAAGTATTTAATGTTCTGTTGCCAGAAAATGATGTGAAAAGGTAGCGTCTGTCTACAGACACACTGAGTATCTTAATTCTGTAAGATTTGAAACCACCTTCTGTGAATCAATTAAGAAATTGAAGTATGTAATCTGAGAAAAATGTTTAATTATTTCAAATTATTTCAGAGGAATGGTTGAAGTAAATTTTACTCTTTTATATATATATATATATATATATATATATGCAGGTTTGGGGCTTTTGTAGTGTATGAGGGAAAAAAGAAATTTAAATTACTCCAAACTTTTCAAGAGATTTATTCTTGCAACTACGGAGCACAAAGCTCAAGCTTTCTATTTTTGGTTAAAAAATCCGTCATTAGCCTAGATGCTGAGAGAACATTCTGCCATGAATAATACTAGTAGTATACTAAGAGATGAGAAACACAGTATTTAAACATAGAATATCCACAATTATTTTTTGTTGTTTCAGTTCCATACAATTCTTTCTTCATATGATGTCTCTTTTCTGTTGTGCACCTTCTAGCACCAGAATAATGACAATTATGAAAATCAGAGGACTTGTGCATGCCTTCTCAGTAACTAACCAGAATTTTCATGAAATATGTCCTGTATATTGAGGTACTAAACTATACTAAACTATTAATCTACTAAACTGTAGCTTAACAGATGGCATAAAACATTATAAAGTTGTGCATGTGGTGTATCAGCATTCTTCTGATGTCTGTTCTTTAACCTATTACTATATAGGACTACAATGCAAAATAATTTATTGAATTAAAAATTTACTTTGCATGCAAAACTTAGATAAGTGTTGTTGCTTTGGGTAGTCTACATATAGTCCTTGATAGAAGAAAAAAATATAGAAAAAAAAAAGAAAATGAAAAGAATAAAAAGGAAAAATGTTTGTAATTTTATTTATGTCAGGTGACCAGGTATGGCAAAGAAAATTATTAGACTTATCCCAAGTGAAATCTTGTAAAATTTTAGTATCAAAGTAAATATTGTTTTTTCATATTGTGACATATGTTGTACTATTAATAAATAATCAAGATGCATGACAGTTTAGACATGTTTCATCAGTCTGTTATTTCATGTGCCATACATCCAGTTGCATCTGAATATAAATGGAGTGGAATAATTTATGTATGAAAAATCTGGAAATAGCCAGGTGAAGAGAAAAGCAGGCACTCAGTAACAATCAAGGGGGTTTGATTATGATCTATATGGGGTTTGATTATGATCTACATGGAAATTTGTGGAATGAAAAGGACATTCTCTAAACTTACAGTATCTGTTCCTTATCTTTGCTTCTCTTGACATCTGAATCCTTAAATAAACATTATTAATGTGCATAAATCTATCACCTATTACATTCCTCCCCAGTTATGTTCTTTCATAGCTGTGTGTGAAGCCATCTAAAAACTGAGATGGATCTACTCACAAACACCTTGGAACTCTTGGACAAGCAGATTCAGTATTGCTGAATAATATGAATTGATGAATATGAACTTGAATTATTAAATCAGAAGTTTATATCTATACATTGTTAATAATTTCTTGCAGACATGCTCTGAAAAACAAGCTGCCACTCTATAAACAACAGTGCCTCATTATGTGTACACCACCACCACAAAAGCAATGAGAACATTTTTGTATCCTGATATATCATTGGAGAATATACAGAAGATTCAAATTTCTTTTACAGTCATTATTTAATTCTGATGCTTTATAGATGAATTGATTTTTCATTTGAGTGTGTTTTGTATGCACTATCCAGCATTATTACAAACTGTAGCAGAATAGGTGATATGCTTCACAATAGTTTACTGCCTATGCTTTTTTTTTTTTTTTTTTTGGACCTCTTAATTCTCATGTGAGAATTCCAGGTAGAATTCCATGGAATTATTACAGTTATCTTCTAGTAATTATCTTGCTGGAGCTTTTATGCTTGGAATGAAATACTAAAGTAGCAATACTTCTATAAATTACAGTGGAATAAAATGTTACTAATCCACTGCACAACTGGTAGATACAGAGACTTGTTCTATATCTAAATGGATTGATTGATGGCGTGTCTTCAAAATAATGTTTTCTCACTAATTTAAGCAGAGAAATTTCAGTTGCATAGCTGGGGAAGGCACACATTTCTTTAGAAATTCTGGCAATCTAAGAGCCCTCTTCTAGAACGAAGGGAATTAAATGGTCTTTTGAAACTGGGATTTTGTACCTAAATTCAATTTAACATCTAGACTACAGCTCAGGCTCTTCTTCCCCCAACTCTTAGCTTTGGAGATTCACAAGCAAACTTTTCATTTACTTCAGCATCTCACATGAAGAACCTGTAAGTATGTAAGATTCTTCATGTGCTATGTTTGGATGGAGAACTCCATAGACTATTCCTAAATCTTCAGATAAATTTGTATTTGCTTTCATGACCGAAAGTTAAGACTGTAATAACTTCTATTCCCCACAGGAATGTCTGTATAAGGTATCAAAAATCATGCAGTGTGGATATCTCTGAAAATTGCTAGATGCAGTCAATATTACTTATTGCTATGACTTTCTCTTTTGACTCTGTTCTATACTCTTAATTAGCTGCAGCAGCCTGCTAGTTTTTTATTTATTTATCCCCATGCTAATGTATTATTGTTCCTTTATATTGCATGGAGAATTAAGGTCCTTAACTATGACCTGAGTCAACTGTCTGCCCATTAGGCACTCCACTACTAAAGAATGGCATTGCCCTTAGTAACTTCAAGAATTTAGTCCTAAGTATTTTCCACTAAACAAAAAGGAGATTTTTTTTCAATGAACTGTAGTTAATATTGAGTCCTTTCTCAACAAATTACTCAAATATTGTCCTCTAATAATTCCCAGAGCTCTTCCTTCATCACACAGGTCACAGGTTTATTAGATGATACTGAAACCAAATATAACAGTCACAAGGAGTTCCATTCAGGGCAACAATTTAGTTAGAACACGTATCACTTAGAGATTGCTAAAACCGGTCACCAAATCCAAGAAACAAAAAAAAAATATGAATTCTTATCCATAAATATGATGGCTGAATTTGAAAAAGAAAAAAAAAAAAAGTTACTGCATTTCATTACATAGCGTCATATAAAAATATCAGTGTTCAGCAAAGTTTATGAAGAAATATCAGACATTTGATCTAGTTTCACAACCTCTGTGTCTTTTCTGACTCAGATTGTGAGTTGTTCAACCTGAAGAAATGTGGAAAGAATTAATTTCTCAAGGCATCAGTTTCTGGATCCTTACAGTCAGGCACTCTCTTGTCCTACTTTTGTTTGCTTCATTTACAAATAAGGAACCCCATGTATTATTAGACCTGGGGGTCTCAGAAAGCCACCAGAACCTCGAATAAAACTGAACCTATGGAAAAACAAATGCCAGGACATTTTTCTAAATAATAATAATTATTACCAGAATTATTTTTAAATGAGAGATTGGAAGTTATAGTGAGAGTGTAATGCCTTTGGAAAGTGAAGGACTTTTTTTTCTGAAAACATCAACGTCAAATTCCAGGGGGTATGCAACAAATTTCAGCATAGCCCTTGTATCTTATGGGCTGGAAAGGCTTGATAATAATTCAGACCACCAAACATAGCAAATGACAATTGCATGCAGTATCTCTGCATAAATAATTAAGTAAGTACCTATGAGGAAGGTAGTGAATGGCTGAACTTCATAAATAGGTTATAGTTGTTCTTATATGTGTATTTAAAATGTTTATATATCTTTTCCTCTGTAACTCCACCTGCATTTGGACCCTGCAGGGAAGGTCTTCCTCAGGGGGTTGGTGTGGCCTTGACTGGTTGGAGATGCTTGGAGCCAGTTCCCATGGTCATGTGACTGTCATTGCCTAGTGGGACCTGCTGCTGGCTATGGGTGCACCACTGACCATCTAGGGAAAATGACCTGACAGAGTTGGGGAGGGAGAAACAAGAGCACTTTTTGTCACAGGGCAGGGAGCCCCCAAAAGGAACCTGCAGTACTCATCCTGTGATGAGAAGTGTGATCTTTACCAGACTGTTCACAAGTGTTTTTGGACATTAGTTGTCCTGGTTTGAGCCAGGATGAAGCCAATTGTCCTTGAGAAAAATAGGGTGTTTCATTGATGTTTAATTATGTCATGAAGTTTGTTTGCTTTTTTGTTTTCCTGTGAGATGCAATTAATCAGAGAAACATTATTTCTTCACATATTTCCGTGCATTTATGTTGATTTGATTTTGACATGTTTTTCTGATGCTGCACTTTGATCTTAATTATTTATAATATCTGATCTTCCTTTCTGATACAAAACTGGATAACTGGGAAGTTAGTTCCCTATTATAGAGACAGTAAAAATATAGTAAAGGGAACTAGATGTTATGCAAATGTGAAGACATTTTCAATAAGGATGAGGCAAGGTATTGGTGATTTTTTTTTAACATTCTTCTCTGACATTCTGATTTCAATTTCACATGCAGAATTTAACAAATATCTTTAATCCATTGCCATACAAGGATGGTCAACATTTTTTTTTAATACAGAATTTAATAGATAATCTTACAGTATTTAGTCACTAAATTTTTCATGTTATTTGCAAGCTTTCCCAGAGTGTTTATTATTTTTAAATAACCCATCTGTTAATCCCAGCAACATTTCTTTTCCTTATAAGAAAATAGAGTAATCCCTATTTTTGGTCTACAAGCTAAAAAACATATACACTTCATGTAAGACAAGATTCTGTACTTCTACCCTTATCCCATAAAGTGAGAATGAGATTTTTAAACCTTTCCCAGTTTGAAAGTATTGCTGAGCATTATATCAACCCCTGTTTCCTCCCAGTATGTAGGAGTCTGAGACCTCAGTGTAGAATTTAAAATATTTATATTGCAAATATGAAGAGCTAGTAATCTCTAAACGTGAATCTGAACACCCAGCATAATGCGGTCAGTGAGGTAATACATTGTTTGTAGGCTAGAGGTAATATTTTTATATAAGGCAAAGTGATATACTTGGAAAAAATTTTAAAAGCTCAGTAAATTTGAGAAAAATTCCTCCAGGTTGTTTTATGCATGTGCCAAGTAGACTAACTCTAATATATAAGGTTATTAGTATCAGTTTCATGCAGGGAATGTTACAGGGAGAAGAAGACAGAATGAGGTTATAAAAGCAGTTAATTTCCTAAGGGAAGACTTTAATTTGAAGTGGGCAAAAGGAATAGGGTTGAGGAGCACCACACCCCATGGTGTAAATTACTTAATTTCTCAATAATTTAGCCCTAGATGATACAGTCATTCATTCTGTGAAGCAGAGTCAAAGTTAATTGAGAACTAAAGGAGAAAACTGAAATTCACAGTAGTGGGAATCATCTTGTACCTTGCAGTTTATCTTTTCGTGTAGGAAATATCACAGGATAGAAGCCGATCCATCTACATTGGAATTTAGACACACTCTATGCTAAATCACAAGTAACACTATACGCTCTTTGTTTGGCCCAAATATTTCCTGGAGGCACAATTTTTGTTTTTATACATAATCATCATCTCTGTACTCAGAATGAATCAGTTGGTAGGTCTTCTTTGAAATAAAATTAAGATTTTGGCATTCTTTGATGACTGAGAAACTGTGGGTTTCCTGCTGCACGTTCAAGAGAAAAATATACCTGCTGAGTGGATTTAGCCCACATAATTTAATCTGGGTGTATACAGGAAGCCAAAATCCCTTTGGAATTTAATTCCACCCTTGAATATTTTAGTTATGTATGCATAAAGTTTGGAATGTATCTTAGTTGTGAAATTGCATTCACATTTGTTAGAATTAGAACTTAGAAGTGCATGTTGACACACAATTTTGGTGAAGGAATTGGAAGAATATGTAAATAGAACAGTTATCAGCAACAGCTTCCAATGTTCAGAAGGGGAAAGAACTGTGCTTATTTAAAGAGTTGTTTTTTTTTTTTCCCCTCTTGGCTCC
>NW_009970720.1:4563314-4602648 GCF_000747805.2 Chaetura pelagica
TTTACAACTCATTTCACCTAGGTCCAGTTTTATCATAATTCTGTTTTGTCCTTTGCTCTTCACTTCTCCTTTTTCTTTAAAAAAAAAAATAATAAAACCGGCTTTTTTTATTGGGGTTCTGAAGGATGAATTACTGCTGATGCTAATCCTTCTTCTTCATAGTCTTTTCAATCAAACCTGAAAGATTATTTTTTTTGCTTTTTTTTTTTTTTTTTCCCAGATACTGAAAGAACTGCATGAACATTAAGAAGCACACTTCCATTTGGGACCTTAATGCTTGACTTTTATTTGTATTTTTGGAAACAGGCCAGGAGAGATAAAATGGTCAAGAGTCATTAGAAGGAGTATAGAAAGGTACCTTGCCAAGCATATGTACCTTTAGAGAAACATTAGGAGATGCTGAATTCTGTCTAAGACATCACTCTTTTTTCATTGACCTCTTGGATGCTGGCTCTCTAGGAGAAAGTGCAGCTGCATCCTCGATCCATACTTCTCACAGCTGTGGCCAAGGCTAGCAGAGTGACTCAGGGCACACATTTCAAATGCATAGTAAAAAAAACCCAAAAAACCCAAAAAACTCTTAGCTTCCTAATTCTCCCATTATAAACTTATAGACATAGATTTGGAAAATTCAAGAGTCTTTACATAGCCTGAATTTATTTGCAAAAGGGAAAAGGGATACGCTCACAGCTGAAGAGTTCTCTTTGAATCAAAGTAAAACCAAATAAATTTTTTTCCCTATAATTCTTTGAATTACATTTATATCAACTTGATTTTAGTTAGGAACATATAGCTTGAATCTTGTTCTCACTTTGTATGCAGATAACGTACCTGTAAAACCTACCTGTATAAAACTTATTAAAATATTATTTGTTTGGTCTAAAGAGAGGTATATAATAATGTTAACATAAGAATGTTAACATGTGGTTCTTCTATTAAATTTACATCGCTGAGTGTTTTAATTCTTAATGTTTAGTTCTCAACTTCCATGTTTTACAAATGTCATTTTCTTCAATGACCCTGTCAGGTTTTTTTATGTTTCAATTCAACCTGTGCAAAAGTGGGTACATGAGAATGAAGTTCAAGCAGCTAGCAAAGGATGCTCCAAGCAGGTACCAAAGGCTTTCTTATCCCTGATTACTGATAAATATTAACTAATTCAAGGAACAAATCTGAGAAACTGATATTAAGCTTTTTGGTTGAACTAAGGTTCTTTATGTTTCTGGATTTCTCCTGTAGGACAGTAGACTCTGTATCTACTGCATCTATGGTAGCACTATAGATGCTTTGCCTCAGGTTTGGCAGTTTAACCACTTGCAACAATGCTCTCAATCCCCTCCCACCCAGGTAGGAAAGGAGAGAATAAGCAGAGAGTCTTTGGGATTGAAAACTAAACTGGAAAGCTTTAATAAAATACAAACGTAAAAAGAAAACATATACAATTATATACAAGTTTGTGCAGGAATGTGCAAAACCCTATTGTTTCCCCTGCACCCCAGCAACTCTCACAGCACTCTCCTTAGCTGTGAACAGTTCCAAAAAGTCCTGGACTGCTGCCAAAGATAGCAGAAGAGCAGACGGGAGCTGAGAGTAGAGTTCTGAGCGTCAGGAGTGCACAAGCCTAGGAATCAACTGTGGTGGATAGACAGAGTCCTTCCTGGAAGCCAGCCATGGATGGAAGAGAAGGGAGGAAGAAGGGCTTGACTTCCATGATCTCTGAACCAAGAGTTACGTATATATAAGAGGGAATATTTTTTTTGACCAATTTTGTCATCTGTCTAGTCTGCTCCTCCCCAGGGGAGGGTTTTAGATATGATTCTTCTGCTCCTTGAGTATCCAAAGCAGCAGATTCAAACAAGCAGAGCAAAGTAGCCTTGGTCTTTCAGCAGTAACTATAAACATTGAGGTGTTACCAGTCCACTAGCTGGAAAACTTGCTGCTACTTTCTGCAAATGTGCTGCTTAAAGCAGAGTTCACTGAAGAAAATAAAATAAAATAAAATAAAAATCAGTAAAACGAATATTGGCTTGGATTAATCCTGACTCAAAGCAGGACGGTGATGCTTCCTCACAAATACTTCTTTTCAGTTTCCATCTTGTACAGGCTATTTTGTGTAAGCACTCACTAGTGCACATTGTCAAAGTCGAAGGAAACTTTTGCATAGTGTTGCAAATAGTTACCTGTGAGTACAAATTTTGGCTTAGAAAATGCTTAGGCATTTCAGCCAGTTGTTTTTGTGTTGTTTTTTTGTTGTTGTTGTTGTTTTTTATATCACACTTTGCAGCAGACATGAAAGATATTATTCCAAAGATTGTGACTTTTCACTCTGTCCTATGACATTTTAGTCAAGGTTGTCTGCTTTTACTGTAGAGTTCATATCCCTACCCATATTGCTTTTCTTGACAGTATTTTAAAATTTTCACTAAGTGTTTAGTTGTCAAATCTAGAAGGTTGTTTTTCTTTCTGATCATTATAATTTTCTTTGTACTTTGTTCTGTTTGTCAGATCACAACTGTAAATAGAAGTTGTGAAGGATTGACTGTAGTGAAGAATGAGAACAAAGAAGAGGAGGGGACATTTCTTGCTCAATTCAGTGGGTTATTTAATATTTTTTTATTATTATTTTTTTATATATATATAGTATTTGGAAGGGAAAAATTTCATGCCTACACAGGAAAAAAAACAACAGGCAGATTTTTTGTTTGTTTGTTGCTTTGTGTTGTTTTGTTTTGTTTTCCTGAGTTGTGTGAGGAATCTTTATAGCTTTTTCACAAAGCCTAAGTATAGCATTCAAAATACACAGGCTGAATGTGGCACTAGCTCTGTACTGATTTTTGGTCTTACACAAACTATAACAGTGTGTCTTTAATGACTATGTTCATAATTGCCCTTAAGTTTAAATATACCCATTAAAACATATTTTTACTTTCCAATTAAAGACATTGAATACTTTATATAAAAATAGAAATCACAGACATTTTAAAATTAGTTTAAAATGTAATATAAACATATGAAGCAAGTGACATATTAAAGAGAATTGTATTGTGAAGTCTCTAAAAACTTATTAAAACATTTAATGGACAATGAAAATACCTTCTTTGATATTCAAGAGCTGACTTTCAAAGATACAAGCATTATAATCCTTTTGTTATTTTAGTCACCTTGCATTTTAAAGCATAGTTACATTTATTACATTGTGGTTTTGAAATGTGAATCATGGGGTGCAGAAATTTCTAGGCTAGCAACAAATGTGCTAACTCTGGAATCAGAAGCTCTAAATATCCTGTACAGCTAATTGTAGAGAAATAGGGTTAATTAGCCTGGATAGAGAACCTTTTGAATGCAAGCATGTTGCCTCTGTTGACCTAAGAAAGTAGGTAGGAACACTACTCCAACTACCAAAGTTTGCTCCATGGATATGAGAAATAGCACTGTATGTTGTACAGCTCTTATGAAAATAATTGTAGGTAACTACCTCAATGCAGTTGTAACACAATGTAAAAAAAATTAACATATTAGAGGAAGCCAGTATAGACTACATATTACAATTATAGCTGATACACAAAATTCTAGAGGTCCTTCATAGTCCTCAAAAATCAAAAGCTGAAAAAAACCCAACACCTCAGAGGAAGTGTTACAGAACTTAGTTACAGAACTAAAAATTCACTACACAAATTGCTAGCAAGTCCAGTCTAATTTTAGTCACTGCTCCCATTGACATCAATATGTTGCTGATGTTTTTGCATAGAACAGGATTTCCTGGCTTACAGTAAAATGTGATTCAAGCAACATGCAAAATGCAGTCAACATGAAGATAAAGCAGTTTTGTAAAGTGCAATTAAAAAAGGTATTTTAATACAAATCTTCCTGTATTACATCCTGCTACAAAGTCATAAAACAAACCCATCAAAAGGCAGACAGCAGTCTACATTAACATTAAGGATACATAAATGTCTCCTACAAAAGTCAGAGATGGGATACATGAGTAAGACTTTTTTTAAAAGTCACCTAAACCACCCAATAGTCTTCAAACAACTTGTACATCTTCTGTAAAACCTGTCCACTTAGCACGGCACAGCAACTCTGCTTAGTGTTTGCTTACAATTGTTCATGAAGATGAGAGATTATTTCTGAGTAAAGTGACATTCAACCAGGGATTTAGAGTAATTTAATTTATTCATTTACCCTGTAGTTCAAATTATCTTGTTCTAGTTAATTAATTAAATGTTACATTCAAGATTTTAATCACCAGGCTTCCTTACATTGAAAGAAAGTATAGTGAATAGAGCAAAGAAATACTGATACCCATAAGTTTATGTCTTGTGACAAATCCTTTAATTGAGTAGATGAATCAGTAGAGAAATTTCACTTATTAACCAAATCAGAAAATAACAGGACAATACAATGTAACTTAGGTGACTTCAATTAAGCAGTCAACTAACTGAAAGAAAGGCAAAATTGCTTTTCCTTTTTCTAACTCTATTTTAATAATTTACTTTATGCATCTCTAGTTAGATTAATTCCTTTTTCCTGAAAAATAAATTAGTAGACAAGCTGAAGATGCCCAGTGCCAAAGGGATATATGATCAACTTGTCCTGAAAAAAAGTCTTCTATGTTAGCCAGTTAAAAATGGAGAAATATCACATCAGAGACCATTATTCAGTATTCATTAAAACTTCCTGTATTTTTTCCACAAGAGTAATTTCTCTGTAGTGCCAGACACATAAGATACAGTCTGAAAGCTACCTTTGGCAAATCCACTCTGCAGCATGGAACACTACTGCTATTTGTTACTCTTGATAACTATGTCTATATACTTGTTGAGAGAAAACAAATGTGTCCCATCTAGTTTCATGGAAATGCATTTATCTTATTAGCTTAAGTGCTCCTTAGCTTTTTCTTCCTCTACTGCAGGTATTGCTTCACTCTCAACAACTCTGCTAATATACTTGGTCTTCTGGGAAACCTGAGGGTAAATATTTTCAGAAAAAAATTGATGCAAATAAAAATGTAGGAAGTCAGCCTTTTCTGTGTTCTTTGTCAGCAGATATTCTGCCCATGTGATGTCCTCTGAGCATGTGGGCTCAAATTTTCCTTAGCATTTTTTATTCTGCTGATACACCCATAGCAGGCTCTCTTGTACTGTTGCCCTTCACAATACTTCACAGATTCAGCTTTGGCTTTCCCAAACCCAGCTTTGTAGTCATTATCACTGCTTCTATATTCCTTTCTATATTCCTGCTTGGCAGCTTGTCCATGATTCCACCTTCTGTGTACTTTTTTTTTTATTTGAGTTTGTAGGGGAATTATCACACTTATGCATACATGTTGACACGTGCATAGGTGCACATGGACGCACATGAAATGACCCAGCCTACAGCACATCTTAAGATAGAAAGATAAGTATAAACATTGTATATGAATTAAATGTATGAAAGGGTGGTTGGCAGAAAAAATTATACTGCTAATCAGCTGAATTAAGCATGGAATGACTGGTGAATGACCAAGAGACTTGGGAAAACAAACAAACAAACTGTCAACAGGAAAAGAAGAGAGAAGCACATGAGTGTTTGTAAAAGTGAGGAGAGGTGGGGAGAGTAAGCAACAACTGTCACAGAAGATCTGTCCCTGTTGGCAGTGTCATCCAGCCACTCCAACCTCTTCCCAGGCTAGGCAGTGTAGACCTCTCTGTGGGGCACCAGAAACAGCCTGCATCCAGCAGTGGGCTGGCAGTGCTGGGACTGCACACAGGACCCCTACCATAGGGTGCAGGGATACCTCCTGAAGAAACTGTTTACTGCTGTGTGGACAGATCTACTAAGATTGTAAGGAATATCAGAATTACATATAGAGCTGGTGCCCCTATGGCTATAACAAGAAGGGTGAGCACCCAGGGGAACCGGATCTCACAGGGGAGGAGCAACATGCTGGAGGTTACCCAGTCAGTTGGAAGGGCTGGTTGCCTATGTATGCAACTATGCAAAAGGTGTGTGTCTGGATATGGGGTTAGAATTCTTTGGAATCAGCTATAGCAAGTATGTACTGCATTGGGTTTGAACTATGTAATATCAATAAATCAAGAAACCACCTTTATCCTGTTAACTGCACAGATTTTCTCTGCCACGGAGCTCAGCCATGCTGAGCAGCCCTGTACATTCCCTGAAAATCCATACTGTCCCAGTGCAATGTTCCCTTCATTTCTCTCTCAGCAAAGAGAAAAAGGATTTCCTTGAAGATCAGCCAACTCCCCTGAGCCTCTTTGCTCTCTGCTGTTCGATCCTGCCAAGCAGATCCCTGAACGAACTGAAATTGCTGTCTCTTGTCATGAAAATACATTTACTAAATGATGTGACTAATGAATTAAAATAAAATATCATTTTGATATTAAAAGAAAAACAAGCTTATTGTGCAGCATTCTGCCAAAGCAGAGACTTTGAATGTGAATTTGATTTTGCATCTGGGAACTCAGTTAAAGCAAATAAAAGGATAACCCTTTAAATTAAGTGTCTCTGAATAAGCATTTAATTTCTGCTTAATAAGATAATGAGAGATGGAGGTGAAATAATATATGCATACAATTGAAGATCTAGCAATTCAGTTATTGAGAAGTAAACAGGAAGTGAGATAAGAACAAAAGGCAGATGTTAATTTTTTAATATACTTTGTCTATGTCTCAAAAGAGAGGGTTTCAGAATACTTGAGAGTATTAATCATAGAATCATAGAACCATTCAGGTTAGAAAAGACCCTTGGGATCACCGAGTCCAACCATCATCCCTACTCCACAAAGTTCTCCCCTAAACTGTATCCTCCAACACCACATCCAAATGACCCTTAAACATATCCAGGGATGGTGACTCAACCACCTCCCTGGGCAGCCTATTCCAGTGTCTAACCACTCTTGCTCTGAAAAAAATTTTTCCTAATGCCCAGTCTAAATCTACCCGGTTGCAGCTTGAAGCCATTCTCTCTTGTTCTGTCGCTAATTACCTGTGAGAAGAGACCAGCACCAACCTCTCAACAATGTCCTTTCAGGAAGTTGTAGAGACCGATGAGGTCTTCCCTCAGCCTTCTCTTCCTCAAACTAAATTTCCAGCTTATTGATACACAAAAAAAAGAAGAAATATGGAAAACAAGGTGACTAAACATGAATATGAATTATTAGAGAATTTATATGATGGAAATAAATGTTTTGTGGTCCTGGAGACTATAAAACTGGGAAAGAGAGCCTGGCAGATAGAAATGAAAATAGTTATATTTATTACCAGAACAATATTCATGGAAAAAAAATGTTCTCTCTTCCTTAATATTTCAGGGTGTCTACGTGAACACCAGTTTCAGATTCATAAAAAGATAGGAAGTCAATAATATTCTGTTAAATGTTATACTTCAGACTGGATACTACCTATCACAAAGGAGACCACTTAAAGTCACTTTTCTGTTGTGATGGATAGGATATTCCAAAGGATGCCCATGCATGCAGACGCTGTTATGTTTGTTATCATAGCACGGATATCATGCCATTAGCATTAAAAAGAAAATAGAGTATGAAAGGCCAGGTTGTGAGAGTAGCATACCAGTTACTTGTCAATAACTCCTAAAGTGCAAGCTCTTGAGCCATTATAAACTATAAGTAGTGAGCCTGCCTGTATTTAGAGCTTTATCATTTTCATAGCTTTCTTTGCAGTGGTATGATTGCAGCAAGGCCATAGTTATGTGAGGAAGAGGCACTGGTTTTACCTATTTAGTAGTAAAAACACTTTAAGGAGAAAAATTCCTATGTTACTGCTCTTATTTCAACTGTAGTGTCTTATTTCATTGCAGTTAATGATTCCTGTGCCAAATCTTATTTGAAGGGAAAAGTTATTTTTTGTATTTCTTTTTCCACTCATTTTATTAATTTCAATTATTGTTTAATCTCTGAAAAATCCTTTCTGAGGTGGGGTTTAGTGACCATCAGTGTGTGGTGTGAGAGATTTCTCCTGTCTGGTCTGTTATAGCTGATTTTGGCAGACTCTAGGTAAAGAGGGCTCTTCAATTCCTACCCCAATTAAAGTTGCTGGTTCTGTGTCCCTGAGTCTGAACATCAGAGAGGCTGAGCATGTCTTCCCAACAGGTGTGCACACTTGCATATAGTAAACAGCCACCCACATAAACAAATGGAGGCAGAGGGCAGCACCTTCACCAGCACCAACAAAAATATTGCCAGAAATTCTTCTTCCTCTCTGGCTGATCAGGATTAAGGTCACTAGTAGAATATACAAATTCACACATGCAAAAATTGAGTCTTTGATATATGGTTTTAAGCACACAGTGTATACTAGAGCTGACCCCAATTCCTACTCTCCTTCAGTTTTTGGCCACTAGACACATGGTACCTTCAAGCATACTGTCCTGCACCAGTGGCTGGCACTGTATCCTCTGATTCTATTCAAGGGCTAGAGCTGTTGTCCCAGAAGTGGGGTCCATCACCTGGAGTGCAATAAGCTAATCCACACAAAGAGTCAAGGTATTTGCTTTGATTTCCAGTTCTAAACAGAAAAGGGAGCCAGGTGGTGTTTCACAAAGCTAGCTCAGCTTCCCGAAATGCAATTGCTACTTCTACTCACAAAAACATGTAAGAATCCTTTATCTCTAATTATATTCAATCACTTGTATTCATTATGGTTAACTAGTTCTTCACTTTCTTTTGAAGTGACTGTGCTTAAAAATTTCACCATTCATGTTCAAAGAGTAAGGGGCTTCTTGTAAGATGGAATCTCTCAACATTAGAGTGGCTTAGAGTTTGCTAGTGTCCACGCACATATGTACATGCATTCCCAGGAGTGCATTGTCCCAGAAGGCAGCTAAAAATAGGTTTTAACAGGTGTATAGGGCAGACTACAGTGATCAAGTTAAGAGCTTAGCTCTTTCTGTCCAGCACCTGGTTTACACTGTTGAACACTTTCATCCCCTTTTCACTGTATTTTTTCGTACTTTTTCCCCCGTGATACACCCTGATGTGTCCTTTGGTCCTTCCCTAAACTTATAATAACAAGCCTTATGAAGTCTCACAACTCCCTTGAAACATCCCATAATGTTTTACACACTCCCAAAATTGTCTTCACCGTACATCCCTTAATAAGTTACATGGCCTCTAGGCAATAATTCTCACTAGTTTTCATGGTGTGCTGGGTAAAATTCTCTCTCACTAAGTCACTTTGGTGATTGTCACAACAGAAACTACAGTCTAATCATCCAAGTGTACTTCTCGGATTATTTTAGAAACAGCCTTTCAGTGTGCTCCTCTCCACTGACTACATTATTGGTATTCCTCTGCCAATCATTGCTCCTTTTTTCCTTGATGAGTCTCCCTGTTTGTTGTGATCAGTCTAACAATCTAAAAATACAAGACTAATTGGTGGGTTTTGTTTGTTTTGTTTTATAAAATTAAAACCATCTTAGAGATATGAATTGCACTAGATGTGACAGTCTATTTGAACATCCATGGAAAACTCTTAAACACAAATGCCTAGAGCTGTACTACATACATACTTAAATAAGTGGTTTTATTTTCAGGTGTGTTAATAGTCATAAATGTTCTGGTCACTCATGACTTTTGAATAGCAAATTACTTAGTCAAGGACATAAGTTTAGACAAATTCACACTTGTTACTTTCACCGCTTTATAGTTCAAATATCTTCAAATAATCTTAGACCACAAAAGTAAAATATTATTTTTTTAATGCAGGAAAAAGTAATTTTGAAGTGTAAGTTATCATCAGATTACACTCTTGTGATGACTCTTTGAATGTCAGTTAGTCTTGCCTTCTTCATCACTAAATTCATCATAAAGCACTAAGGTTTTTGCACCATACAATTTTTGGCTCCTAACTTGCACTTGTATTTAGAAAAGGGGGCATCTGCTATGTAAAATGGGAATAAGCCTGAATTGTTCCCTAGGATGTCAGCTGCACAAGCTGCCAGAAGATCTTTTTATTTCTGTTAAAGCTTGATGAACTCCATCCATTCCTTAGACTATGACAGTGATACGTATCTGAAAAACTTTTTGAATGGTTGTCATGATCCCCTAATTGGAGAAGTGGAGATTCTTGTGGAATCCTGCAGAACCAGGTGCTAAAAGACAATCACCAGGTGTACGGCTTTACAGAAGATTGGGCAGAACCCCCTTGCTTCTAAGCTCCCTCACTTTCATGTGTAACCCAGGTGCGAATGGATTTGGCCTTCACTCCTCTGGTATAAGTCATACAGCAGATACACCCCTTTGTTCTGAGGAACGCTGTTGAGAAGATCTAATGGTGATTCCAAATGGCAGAATTAAAAATCAGACAAGGTCAGATGTCACATACACACCAAACTTTATTGGAGTTGCACAACTTAAAAACCCTAGAGCAGATAGGACTGAAGAAAAAGACAGGAAAGCGAGGAGAAAGCAGAAACAGGGATAGTAGCACATGATAGGATACTTACCATCACAGTCCAGTGATGCCATTGGGTGGGGAAGCACTTCACTGTATTGATAGTGTAACAGCTTTTTATAGTTACAGTTCTTGACCTCAGCTTCTCCTCCATGTACATGAGTGATGGGTCTCCGAGGTGGTCTTCAGGAGGTGTCTCACACAGTAACTTCTCCACACACAAGTCTTCCTCAAGTCTCAGGCTGCAGGAATTTGGCTTAGAAGGGAGACAACTGAGTAGGAGCTGTGCCCTTGGAGATAAGTTATTGTTTGCCAAGGTTCATTTCCATTTTCAACACAACAAGCTTGCATTCCAAAAGTGTTGAGACATCTTGAAGCCACAAGGTTAGCTTGGTTTAGGTCCTCAAGTGATGAGATATATAAAAGATTAAGAATACTGTTGTTGATGTATAGTCAGCAGCAATAACAACTCACCTTAGTGACCTATATATTTTTAAAACTCTGAAACTACTTAAGAAAATGGTCTTAATGAAACACTGAAAAACTTGTAATAAATTCTTATGAAATAGACAAATGGACATAGAAATAAAAATGTGAACTTAATGACATTCTTGTTTGTTTTTCATACAGAAGAAGTCAAATATACTTTAGGTTTGTTTGGGTTACAGAGGAATGCAAAAGCAGAATCAGTATTGCACTGTTCTGAATGTACAGTCAGGAAATTTATTTTTTAAAAAATATTTACTTTTCTTGGAAAGCACCTTTGGATTTCAATCTGGTTAATTCCCACACTGTGCCTTTTAAACCAAATGAACTTAGCTGACCACTCATATGAAAAACAAACAAACCAACCAACAAACAAAAACACAACAGTCAAGTCATCAAAACCTTTCATGAGATACTTCAGTGTTCACTAATAATTTTGAAAATTATTGGTTTTCCTTTATGCAAGGTCATTTAGACTCCCAACTGATAAATTGATTTAGTTTTCAGACATACATGGGAGATACAATCTAATAAGCTACGTCTGAGCAAATAAAATGCCTCAGCATTCAGGTTGCAGGTGATGAAAATAGCTTTTTAAAGATGATTCAGTCTCCTGTAAATTATGTAATGATCAACTTGTTTGTTTGATTGATTGATTTTTTTTTTTTTTGTAATTGAGTCACTCAAACTTGCAGCAAAAAAGTGTACCTAGACAAAATAATACCAAGTCAAGATCTGTGCCAGGATTCTAACACTTTCACCTGATGAAAAACTGATAATTCAAATATTACATTCTTTAAAAAGATTAGTGTGTAAGTAATATAGGTGCATTTTTATTTTAAATTTCACCAGTGATTTTTGGATGTATCATAAAAGGCTGTAATGATGGGCTGCAAGATGACTCTGTCCTTCATATTTCAGAAAGTATGCCTGCAGCAGTCCTCCAGCAATGTGAAGTCTGTCTGTGTTTCAGAGAACTAATAATTTTCTAAGTTTGTTGTAGATTATACAAGATTCCATCCAAGCAAACAAACCTAGTTTTTTTTCTGAAAACAATTTTGAGTATTTTGCTGGTTATCATTCAGTCTGTTTATAATGAACATCAACAACATAAGTGCTAACAATGTCTAGATCAAGTCCCTTTAACTTATGGATCACTAGGTTTCTTGGATCCAAATTTTCTATGGACTTTACTACCCTTAAGTGGTAAGTATAGTAAGCTTAAGTATGTCCAGGCTGAGAAAATATATTGGCTAAAAATAATGCATAGGCATTTTTGTATTCACAAATGTCCATACAGCATTCAGTATTTACATACAAAAAGTACGTGTTAAATGCAGTCATCCAGCTTGTAGCAAAGTACCATTGTTAATATTGTTTGTACAATATACAGAAATCCAACAGATATTCTATTCTCCAACAACAAAAACAAATTCATACAACAAAAATGAAAAATAAATGTGTTGCTTTTGCTTTGCACACTAAAATAAAGATTTTTACACTTGTTAATCCAGAAAGGTCTCCAGAATAAACACAAAATCATTCATAAAAATATAACCAACCAGCTCATTGTTATTCCCTATTCATTATTCTTCTAGATTAAATATTAAAAAATAAAACAAGCTAATCAAATTCAAACAAAAAACTAACTGGATTAATGGGGAGTTAGAGCTGCATATGTCTCCTTAGGATTTGATTCCATGTGTTTAAGATGCCAAATGTCTCTGGAAGTATGAACACAGAATACATCAGACATCTGAAATCAAACTGCCTGAGGCTTAGAAATATGACTAGAATTATTGCCTACATCCCATCATTAATTCCATAAATTTAAGAAAACTAAATAAGCAAACATAGAAAACTCAGTTAAACATACATTTATTTTTTTATAAGTTCGAGTTTTCTTTTAATTTACTTGATGCTTCTTCTGTAAATAGATAACAGTATGCTTCTATGATTTATGAATTCTACACCATTAATACAATTTCTAAGTTTGGATTAATTTATGTTGGCTTTTCTTCTGCCAGTATCATCCTCATAAAACCTTAAAATATATTAATTGATGCTCAAGGAAAGTAAGTAACTTCTGAGAAAAAGGATTTATAGTTTCTCTATACTACTTAAATTAGCTGAGCTGCTATTCAGATGGCACAGACAAGAGGAGAGATATAAGTTTGTATGTTGTATCTTTCTACTACTACTACTACTACTTTCTCAGCACCCTGTTAAGTTGACACTTAAAGCTGTGAAGTGTGGGGGAATCTACCACTTCCCTTGGGAGACTGTTCCAATGTTTGACTGTCCTCACAGTGAAAAATTTACCTCATATGTCCAACTGGAATCTCCCCGGGAGCAACTTGTGTCAATAACCCTTTGCCTTTTCCATATGACTCCTTGTAAATAGGGAGTCTCCATCTGCTTGGCAGCCACCCTTTGAGTACTGGAATATTGTAACAAGGTGTCCCTAAAGCTATCTCCTCTCAAGGCTGAACAAACCCAATTTTCTCAGTTTCTCCTCATATATCAGGTCCTTCAGTTCTCTGCTTATCCTTATGGCTCTTCTCTGGACCCTTTCCAACCTGTCAGCATCCTTCTTGTAGAGAAGTGAATGCAATATTCCAAGTGTGGTCTGACAAGCTGTGGCATTCAGAATTTACAGTGTTTGTCTCGAACAATCCAAGAGATAAGTGATGGACTGTGGCATCTGAGAAACAACATCTGTTGAGATCTGCAGAAGGACTAAAGAGATTTGCAGCTGTCTCTGGGAGCAGGCTAAACCTGTGGTGCCAGTGGCCTTATCTTCCCCTTCGTTATGCACACACCTCAGAAAACAAAGACTATCTGCAGGACTTAACCTGGTGCCATACCGACCCCCCGCTCCTATCTTGGAGGAGCACAAAGAAGATAGGAGTTTTTCCCTACTTCAGAAAGAAAAGGGGGGAGGGGGGGGCAGTGGCCAAGAAGAAGAAGAAGAAGAAGAAGAAGAAGAAGAAGAAGAAGAAGAAGAAGAAGAAGAAGAAGAAGAAGAAGAAGAGCTGCACCATGGGTGGTAACTATGCTCTCTCGCTTGCTGTCCTCTATCTCTCTGCTTTCTCCTCTCTTCTCTGTCTCTGTTTTCCTGCCTGTCCTATTCACTCTAGGGACCTTTGCTTTGTTACTCTAATAAAAGTTTGTTGTGCACGTGACATCTGACCTCGTTTGCATCTTAATTTCACCAGTCGGGATCACCTTTATAAAAAATTGCCACGTATCCGAATACCGGATCGTGACACAAGCATTGAGTAGAGCGGAATGATGACTTTTTTATCTCTGCTTGTGATGCCCTTGTGGATGCAGCCCAGCATCCTGTTGACTTTCTTCCCCACTGCAGCACACTGTTCACTCATGTTGAACCTGTTATCCACCAAGAACCCCAGGTCCCCCAGGTGGATTCCAGTCTGAAATACACTCCTGGGTTATGTGTTCCCTAGTGCAAGACCTTATATTCTCTCCATTGAACTTCATCAGGTTCCTGCTATTGTATTCCTCCAAGCTGTCTAGGTAACCCTGGAGGGTGGCTCTCCCTTCAGGAGTGTCAACTTTTCCACTCATCTTGGTGTTGTCAGCAAACTGCATCAGGGTGCTCTTGATCCAAACACCCAGGTCACTTAGGAAGGTATTAAAGAGCTTTGTGCCCAATATCAGTCCCTGGGGGACCCCATTTGTGACCAGTTGCTAGTTTAAAGAGGTGATTTACTATCACCCCTTCTCAAAGATTATGGAGAGCAGCCCTGCAGTGAAGTCAGCCAGCTCTCTCAACACCCTAGGCTGGATGGTATCCGGGCCCATCAATTTCTACAAATCAAGCTCCTGTAATACTTGACACACCAACTCTTCCTTCACTGGTGATGGGTCAGTGTCTGCATTAACCCAGACTTTTCTTCCTTTAATTTCCAACCTGTAATGTTCCACTTTTCCACCTCTGATACATTTCCCTTTTGTTCCTGAGCAGACCCAGAAGCTCACAATTAAGCCAAGAGTGTCTTTTGCTCAGCCTGCTTTCCTTGTCTTTAGAGGGGATGAACTGCTTTTGCTTATCCAGAAGAAAACCCCTACATTCAGATTAAGTTTATTGACTATATCATTAAAATTAATTCACTTTTAACATCATATTGCTGCTGTGATTTTACTATTGATATAATTTTAGTTCCCTAAATCACTTAAGTATTATTATTGTTGCTTTTATTTCCTAAAGAGGTTCATATTTATGGGAAATGTAAGAAAATTAATGGTAATCAGTGTACAGCGTTTAGTATGAGTCTTGTATTCACATACTGTGCTTTTGGGTTTGTTCCTTTTTTTTTTTTTTTCATATTTATATTTTCACATATTTAGGCATAAGGAACCTAGGCATTTAGATACTGTTAAAGGAACATTACCTCAGCAAAATTCAATTGGTATATTCTGATTTCTCCTGAAGACATTTCTAATCTTGTTGCTATGGAAACATTTTTGGACTGCCAAGCATGCTGCAAGGACCGTATAAAGTATCATGTTTCTAGCTGAAATATGAAGAGTATACTATGCATACTATATCATGTTTTATTCTCAACCAAGGTAATTTGAATAATCTACATGGGTAACTTCCTAAAACTATTTGAAAAAAAAAAAAAAAGGTTCTATTTATAAAAGCTCAGCAGTGTACCACAATACTAACTGAAAATAAGAAGAAAAGATTAAATGCATCATTTTAAAATTAATATGGCAAAAAAAAAAAAAGAGTGAGAAATATAACAGTTTAGTGGCATAAGAAAAATATTGCTTTAAATTATCAAAGCTATTTTGATTTCTGCAACAGACTGCATCATTGACAGTCTTTACATACACTAAAGTCCTGAATTAATTTTAAGACATGGGATTTAAATGGAAGGCACTCTGAAATACTTACTGACAAACAACTTTACCAGTAACAGATCAGTTATATAACTGTTTATCTATCTACTTATCCAAATCAATCAATCAAGATCAGTTAGGTAATGCCTAATCTCATTATAGCTTCCTATTGAAATATTTTTACACTGGAACTTGAGAATCATAGAATCATCAAAGTTGGAAAAGACCTTCAAGATCATCAAGTCCAACCATCCACCCTACAACCCCTAATCGCTAAAACATGTTATGAAACACCACGTCTACCCCTTTTTTGAATATCTCCAGGGAGAAACTTGGTTTGAAAAGTCCGTATATTCCAATTTTGAAAAGTTTGTTGGGATCTGAGAATATCACTGTCTTAGCTTCCTCCTGTTTGAATAATTTAATCTGACATAAATAAATTCACTTCTACAGTAAGATACCTGATGATTATTTCACATTAAATTCACATTAAGTTACTTTGTGGTATCAAAAAATGTTGTAAAAAAATACTTTAAGTTTGACTGTCACATCTAGGTTATTACTTGTGCTTTATTCTCTGTGTTCCTTTCCTTTCACCTGCCATTGATTTCTTTTATCAAATAAAGCAGTCTTAGATAAAGAGTTTAAGGAGGCAGTTAACATGATCCAAGGACAGTATTTCTGAATTATGGGTTGTTTTTTTTTTCATCTTCAAGGTTCCTGCATCTAGTTTACACAATGTTGCAACTGTTGTCTCTGTAAGTGGAGTTCCTATCAAATCCTAGAGACTAAAATGTGTGATTAAACAACCTTGGATATAATGCTACAATGAATGTATTCAGAGGCAACCTGTGCAACTGACCCCCACAACACGTGGTTGAGTAACAAACCAAATGCATACTGTGAGCCTGTAATGTACAGCACAGAAGGTAAAGCCTGGCAGACAAGCAGTTTGGCTGAAGTGAATGAGCACAGATAGGCTCTTTCTGGAACTCTGAAAATGAAGCTGCATGTGAATATACTTTGCTGCTGCTTTTTGCTTCTAACCCACTTTGTCTATGGCAGTAGCAAGCCTGTACCATAAATAAAAGTAAAAATAAACAGGGAAGAATAAAAGGTTGAGTGAGAAAATCTGACTTCCTTAGAGCTGGAGCAATAGCTTTATGAACAACTAATTTCTTGGCTAATATTAGTATAATGTAAAATAAAACTAGTATGAGTATTATAATTATGGCATCATCTAATAAAGTCAGCCATGTCCAAGTCAAGGAATGTCCCACTGTCACTCCCTCTCTCTTTAGAAAAGCTATTAAAGCCTCTAAGACCTCTTGTAGAAATAACACAGACCCAACAGTATGATTCAGATCATCCAGATGCAGCTTCTGAGCATTTTGAAAGAAACATGTGCCCATATAATTCCAGCCAAAACAATTTCCTGCTTAAAAATTTTTGAAGTGTAGAGAATGTAACTATGGATCAGAGGTGCGTCAAGACTTCAAAGTGGTGGCTCAAACAGGGGGGCAATTGTAAGGGGCGTCCCTTTGTGCTGATATTTTTCTCAGAATCCCAAAGTTAATGCCACAAAATGTTCTGGCTTCTGGCTTATTGGCTTCAGCTGCTAAATTCAGTTGCAAATACCTCCATGGTGCTTACACACAGCTGTATGTGCGTCATCATTGATCTGTCCGAGGAAATGAGATATTTCATTTGTTTACAGGAAAAGAAAATCCATTAGAATGAAAAAGTTTATTGGCCTGAAACGTTATACTTTAATATGAAAAGGAACACAAAAACACCTTCCTCTTGTGTTTCTCATTATTGATTAATAACAAGGTACAAGCCTGCATTTTCCCCTCTGTTGAAGAAACTTTAATGAAAAACACAAGAGCAATGAAGTTTCTGCTAAGGAATTGTTATTTTGATAGAAAGACACGTATTTCTACGACTTCTTCACCTTTTTCCATCTCCTTTCTACCCACGTAGAAACATTTTTGTTCTAAGAATATTGTTTGGGTTTTTACATACTTTTTTTGAGGTAACACTATTAATTACCTTGTTAAGATTCCCAAAAGATTAAGTGCATTTTAATTAGTTAATTTATGATGTTTAGAGTATTTTTCTTTTTAAGAAAATCATGTTGTGATTGTGAGCAAAATATCTGAGCATGCCTACAAATTATTCTGGCTTCAGACTGATAAACTCACAGAAATACCTGTCTAAAAACTTAGTTATTGGCTTTGCTATCTGGCCTAACTTAATTTACTCCATCATTGAAGAATTAGCAGATGCAACAAGGCAAATTACAAACTTCACCCATATCCATATGTAAATCTTCTTGCAGAAAAAACAGATTTTCATTAAAAACCTATTGACTGTCTCAGTGGAATGTTGAGCCTGTGATTCTGGAGATCAAAATAGGAACTATCAAGTCCTTTAGGTACTGGTACATGAGGGTCAAGTATTTTAATATTGCTAAAGGTATTCACAGTTTCAGTCTGCCTTTTTTCTTGGAGGCCACACAAAGCTTTGACAGTAACACTTAGGACAAGTGCTCCTGTCCTTGCTGACTTGCTACTTGACTCCATATTACAAGGTAAATCATAAATGAGTAACTATCATTTTTATATCCAACATACATTGGCCAAATAGCAAACATTCACAAAGCTTAGCAGCCAGTATGCATCTAATTAAGCCCACTCAATCAGTGCCTTTAGCCTAATGAAAGAAGGACCACTAACAGGAAGTTTGATTGGTTATCAATGAAAAGTATATTTCTTCTAAGGAAAAAAAGGATTGTGATCATGGTTGTTGACATGATTGTGAGACCCTCTGCTACACTGAAGAGACCACACAGAAGAGAACACTAACCTGGGGACCTGCACTTCTTCTCTTCCTGGGTGTCTCTGGGAACAGTTTTCCCTTTTTCTTTCACTCTGTCCCTCTTTCCCCCTGCTTTTTTCCTTAGGGTAACCATGAAGGCAATGTACACCATCAGCTACAGATCCAAAGAATAAATATTTCTGCCTGTTAGCCCATTTAAATTTAAATTTGTGTAATAGTATCAACACTTCCACATCAGATGCATTTTCAATTAGTTTTTTCTCTACAAATTACCTATTCATTAAGCTACATTGTCCAAGTGATGGAAAAAATTATTTGGTGCAGATTTTTCCAATTCAATTAATGTGTTGAGGACCAATATGAAAATCACTTGTTTATATGATAGAATCATTATAGTATACATACTATGATAGTATGGTTAAGGCTGGAAGGGACCTTAAAAATCAGCAGGTTCTAATCTCCTTTCAATGAGCACGGACACCTCACAGTATACCAGGCTGGACAAGGCCTCATCCAACTTATCTTCGAACACCTCCAGGGAGGGGGCTTCCACAACCCCTCTAGGAAACCTATTCCAGCACTTTACTACCCCCATGTTGAATAATTTCAACCTGATATCTAACCTAAATCTACGCTCTTCCAGATTAAAACCATTGCCTCTTGTCCTATCACTGCTCTCTCTGGTGAGAAGCTCCTTCCAGCTTTCCTGTAGGCCCTCTTCATGTACTGGAAGGCAACTATAAGTTCTCACTGAAGCCTTCTATTCTCCAGGCTGAACAGCCCCAACTGTCTCAGCCTGTCTTCATAGCAGAGATTCTCCAGAATTTGATCATCTTCATGTGCTCTTGATGGTCAGGTAGTGAGGTGGATCATGAACTGGTTGAAAGGAAGAAGTCAGAGAGCTGTGGTCAATGGGACAGAATCTAGTTGGAGGTTGGTAACTAGTGGAGTCCTTCAGGGGTTGGTACTGGGACCGGTGTTGTTCAATATTTTCATCAGCGACCTGGATGAGGGAACAAAGTGTGTCCTCAGGAAGTTTGCTGATGACAATAAACTGGGAGGTGTGGCTGACACACCAGAAAGCTGTGCTGCCATTCAACGAGACCTGGACAGCCTGGAGAGCTGGGCAGGGAGAAACTTGATGAAATTCAACAAGGTGTGCTGGTTTGAGCCAGGATGAAGCCAGTTTTCTTTTTACTGATTTTTTTTTCTTCCGCAAGCTTTCTTTTAACTAGTCACAGTGTGTTCTAACTAAGACTGATAAGAGAGGAATGTTTTTGTAACTGCTGGGTCTTCAAGGTCACATCTTTACTCTGCGGGTTCAGACACTATGGGGAGACCTATGACCCTCCTCCCGCCCATAGGAGGCTGAGTTAGACAGACAGCAAAATTGGCCAGAGATATTCCATTCCATATATCTACATAAGCTCAAAGGAAGGTCAGGTCGACCCTTAAGCTCGAGATCTCCTGACCCCCATAACTCTCCACTTTCTCCAGCTGGCTTTTGCACATACCTGAACACATTTGTATATAATTGTATGTATTTTGTTATATCACTAGAGTTTAATAAAAGCTGTCTAGTTTTCAACTCAGCCAAGTCTCTCTATCCTTCCCTACCTGGGTGGGAGGGGGAGGGGATCGAGAGCATTGTTGTCAGACCCAAGTCAAATGGTGACACACGGGAAAGTGTAGAGTCTTGCATCTAGGGAAGAACAACCCCATGTACAAATACAGGTTGGGGGCTGACCTGCTAGAGAGCAGTGTAGGAGAAAGGGATGTGGGGCTCCTGGTGGACAGGAGGATGACCATGAGCAGCCAATGTGCCCTTGCGGCCAAGAAGGCCAATGGCATCCTGGGGTGCATTAGAAAGGGTGTGGTTAGTAGGTCAAGGGAGGTTCTCCTCCCCCTCTGTTCTGCCTTGGTGAGGCCGCATCTGGAATATTGTGTCCAGTTCTGGGCCCCTCAGTTCAAGGACAGGAACTGCTTGAAAGAGTTCAGCACAGAGCCACACAAATTATTAAGGGAGTGGAACATCTCTCTTATGAGGAAAGGCTGAGAGTGCTGGGCCTCTTTATCTTGGAGAAGAGTAGACTGAGGTGCAACCTCACTAATGTTTGCAAATACGTTAAGGCCAAGTGTCTGGAGGACGGAGCCAGGCTTTTTACAGTGATGTCCAGTAATAGGACAAGGGGCAATGGGTGCAAACTGGAACACAGGAAGTTCCACGTAAACATCAGAAAAAAAACTTCTTTCCTGTGAGAGTGACAGAGCACTGGAACAGGCTGCCCAGAGAGGCTGTGGAGTCTCCTTCGCTGGAGACATTCAGAACCCGCCTGGACGTTTTCCTGTGTGATGTGCTCTAGTTGATCCTGCTGTGGCAGGGGGGGTGGACTAAATGTTTTTTTGTGGTCCCTTCCAACACCTAAGATTCTGTGATTCTGTGCAGCCTCACCAGAGCAGAGGGGCAGAATCACCTCCCTGGCCCTGCTGGCCACACTTCTTTTGATGCAGTCCAGGATGCATTTGCTCTCTGGGCTGAGCACACGCTGGCGGCTCATGTTGAGCTTCTCATCTACCCCTAAGACCTTTTCCTCAGGACTTCTCACTAGCCATTCTCCCCCTGGCCTGTATTTATGCCTGGGGTTGTACCAATCCAGGTGCAGGACCTTGCACTTAGACTTTTTGAACTTGATGATGTTGGCACTGGCTCACCTCTCAAGCCTGTCAAGATCCCTCTGGCTGGCATCCCCTCCCTCTACAGGTATCTCCAGTCAGTGAGTAGGTAGTCAGAATAAAAGAAGAAACACTAAAGAGATACAACAGTAATTTATGAGTCTATGTTTTAGCCTTTTGATATGGTCATATAATCAATAAATGGTACCCATATTATCAGTGATTCTCTTTTTCATCAAATAGTTACTCCCAATTGCATTACTTGATCTGTGTTTCAAAATGCAGTAACTAAGGTTACTGCTGAATTGGCAGCACTGTAATATTTGACTCAGAGAGACCATGCAATCCAAAACACTTCTGAATAGAGTTCTCAAATGCCTCTTCTGTGGGGGGAACTTCCAGGTTTTGTGTTTTGTTTTGTGTGTGTGTGGTTTTTTTCTGGTTTTGTTTTTTTTGGTTGGGTTGATTTTGGGTGGTTGGGTTTTTTTCCAAAGGTGTTGAAACTTGCTCTTTGTGTTCTGTCTTTTAGTGAATGATGATAACAATCTATTTATTTCCCTTATTAAATAAAACTGTCTTTTACTCTCTTTGTTTTGAAATCATCCTCATGCTGGGGCTCACCTCATGTCAGAATTCTCAGGAAAATAAAAATATTTTTAAAGAAAATAAGATTTTTTTTTGAGCTACAGTTATATTTATGCATTTTAGCTCTCAAATGTAGTTTTCTATTATCCACAAAAAAAGCCAAAACATTGAACACTCAACCCATAAAAAGTATATAAAAAAACCAAACAAACAATTAGACCTGTTACTTATTTGAGAAGAAAAGCCATTTGCAGTCATATAAAATTAGAATTTTAAACCAGCTTTTACTTGAGCTACAGAACTAAAATAATGTGAAGTCAAAGCAGGTGGCTGAGAAATGACCATGTTCCATTAAACAACTAGAATATTTATGCTCAGTACTATCAAATTTCATAGTGTATTTCTGCACTTTACTACCCTCATTGTTATTCAGATATTATACAATAAGTACTCAGTCTGCAAAGAAACAAGATTCATAAATGCTTATTAATTGTCCCTCTAGGCATTTGCATAAGAAATTAAGATTAGATGATAAATGGCAAATATCTGTCTTTACTCAGCTTCTGTTAGACTCAAAGCACCTTATTTTTCACTATTAAGTCTTGGCAGCTAAGGACTATTTAAACTCCACTGGGGATTGTGACTGAAAATGCCTTCCTACAGTTACATAATTAAACCTAAAAAAGAGAACAGCTTATTATTTACTCTGTAATCTACTGTATGTGACTCCCACTAGACGGTCAGTTATGTCTCTCATTCTCGGTCACTTAATTCTCCCCCACCATGAGTTTAAGAGTAGCCCTGGTAAAATCTGGGACTATGGGTTCCTGCAAATGGCAAGACTTCTAAAAATAGGTATGGTCATGCATTGTGAACTTTTAACTCAGCATCCACAACACTTCCTGTGTTCTTTTGTGGATGTACAACTCAGTTGCTCACAGTTTGTACACAACATATTAATTTCTCACATACTTCTAATCTCCTTGTAATTGCAAGGGGGTTGTTTGTAGTTTTTTGTTTGTTTGTTTGTTTGTTTGTTTTGTTTTGTTGGTGGTGGGGTTTTTTGAGCACTTGGATTGCTGCCATGAGTGTAATAGGTAATCTGAGATAACTAATTCTGCTGGTTTATGCTTCATGCTTTTCATCTCTAGAAATTGGATGCGACCTATCTTGTTAGGGACTCTGTTTCAAATTAAAGCTCCAAGTGGAAAGTGGTTATTATTCCTGTTTTAAAATGCAGTAATTTATTTCTTATCCACACAAACCTCTCATTCAGATTCTATGCAAGTGACCATCTGTGTTGCATGGTGTGGTTGTACTTGAGCTGGTTTAGTGCTAGCAAATAAAAAAAGAACTTGAAGCCAAATGACATTAATCAACTCATGATCACACTGCTCAAGACTAGCGTTCCTTATAGGTATTTCTCAGAGACAACCAATTGCAGGTAGTGACTTAACAATTCATTTGGGTAGAATAGGAGTAGACATCGAGTTCCTAGTCCTTTTTCATTTTTCAGTGTAGAGCTACACCAAGGTTCCCGAAGTAGTGCCTTAGGTTTTATGTCTAAGCCCAGTGCTCTGCAAACAACTAATATTATTTTAAATTTCAACCTCTTCTACAACCTGATGATTAAAACTTTTTTTAAGCAAGGAAAGTAGGTTTGACTAATAAGTTTGACTAAGTAAATGTTACAAATTGAATTTGAGTGTCTCCTAAGTATGTAAAAAGAAGACAGCTCCATTACTACAATGCTTTTTAATCCAGCTATTCCATCAGGAATGCTTTCTGGGCCGTGGGTATTTTCCAACACATGTATCCCTGTATTAATGGCTTAATTTAAGACATGTTAAATGGTCTCAGTGGTAATGGCTTATGTCCTACACAACTCTTGTTGCTTTAGTTGCCTTCTTGAGAGCCTCAGTGTATGTCTATATTACACAATGCACAGCACAATTTACAGCCTGTGCAAACTTCCTGCAGACTAAAGATGATTTTACATTAGCTGTTGGCAATGAACAGGACTGACACCAAGATATTAGCTGTGGATAAACCATTGACGTGCCAGCAGTCTAACCTAATCTCTTTTTTTTCCTAAGCCTATGGACCTGCATCTCAGCTGTGGAGAAACTGTCCTGACAGTTCCGGAGAGAGAATACTTTTTCCTCCTTGTACATACAGAGCAGCACCTCTCCCATCAGGAGTGCTGTATGGAGTCAGCCTTTCTCTGACTGAAAGGGAATTTTGGCCACATGCTACATTAAAACTTGTGGGGAAGACATGAGTATCTGGAATAGTATATCTACCTTGAACCTAGAAGACTGCATACATGAACTGTGTGGAAAAAAAGCGTCCAAAAAGGGTCACTGCTACCTCAGAGGAGACCCAATAGTGATGAAGAGGCAAACCCACATGGACTGCTGCGTATGTGGCAAGACATAGCTACCTGGGCAGAAAGCAATCCTGTAAATGTACATCAGGCAGATGCTTATATATCAAAGAGCTGTGCCATGGAAAAACATCAAAACAACAAATAAGTATATCTGGGCTGCTAAAGCTGAAGTGGCTCAGGTGTACCTGAACTGGGAAGGTGGGGGAGATCTATGAAACATGCCCATGAAACATCAGGGGATCTAGGAAGAGATGCAATATACATACAGGAGTAGGATTCACCATGAAGACTATTACATGGGTTAACCATGAATGTGAAACATCTGTGATAAGCAAGCATGTCTGGTGTGAAGGACCAGACTTTTCCTCATACAAACATAATATGCCCTTTAGGTCAGCAGTCATAACTGATTTAAAATGGCTGCTTCGTCAGGCACTTTAAACCCTCTCCTGTCTGCTTGCCTGTTCTGCCACAAAACAACTTAGACTTCATGAGGAAGTAACCAGCCACCAGGCAGGAGCAATGGTGGGAAAACCGCAACAGTGTTGCAAACAGTGAGCCTGCCCAGGGACTGTGCAGCAGGATAGGAAGAAAGCCCCTGTCTGATTGGCAGGGAAGACTCGGGAACAAAAGACTGGCCAATAGGGGATGAAGTAGTGAGTCCCCAAGACTCATAAAGAAACTGGCTGCCTGCTGCTCGCCACCGGTCTTTGGAAGGAAACTGAACCTGCTGCTGCTTGCCTTTTGGGGATTTACCTGTTCTTTGGGGGTTCTTATTCACCTGCAGTCCCTGCTTGCCTGTGGTCCCTGCTCACCTCCACTACCTGCCTGCCTGAGATCCCTACTTGCCTGCAGAATCTGCCTGCTGCCAATCACCTGTGGTGATACTTCTTCCCACCACCTGTGGGTTCTAAGGTTGCAAGAAAAGTCATCCACACTTAATATATAAATATTTAGACCATCTCAGCAGTGAAGTAAGGGATTGCATTTTGGTATCATTTCCTCCATAAAGTGTTCCTGCCCTGATTTACCTCCACACAAACTGCAACCCTATAGGGGACAGGCGTTGGGCATATCCTTTCTTCCCCTCTTAGATATTAAGAGTTAATCTTTGTGTGTAAATAATAAGGGGATAATGTATAATGTACAAGTACTAGTACATGTATAAGTATTTGGTGTTTCAAAGACCCTATCTCTCCTGAACCCTTCCTCCCCTAAATTGTGTTAAATTCCCTAATAAACAGTTTTAATTCATTAAACTATAAATTTGTGGCCAGTCTAAATCTGTGGGTGTGGTAGGAAGCATGATTCAGTATTTCACCTTAAAAGTCAGCTTGCAGAAGCTGCTCCTGAGAAAGAAGAGCGCCATGTGCAGACCTCTTGGTTCCACTAACAAATTTTTCCAGTAAGGAAAGCAAACCATGTTTTAACATCCTGACAAATCATGCCGGTTCATGACATCTGGCACGGTGGATGGTGGCTGACATATCAGTATGGGGGAGGGTCTGGAAGACCCTGGAAGACTATTTACATCATACTCTGGCAAACATGCCAAGGCACACACCTTGTACTTACCATGGTGGAGATGATTACCAGATGGTTAGACGCAAAGCCTGCAACATTTATCACTACTTGAAATGCTATTCTGGGACTCATAAAAGTTCTGTGGCAAAATCACACAAATACTGAAAAAAGACACAGGTCTCATTTCCTCAACAGCCTCATAGACACCTGGGCCAAGAACATGGCATAGATTGGATGCACCTCATCACCTGTCATTCGTGTGCTTCTGTGAAGACTGAAAAATACGGTAGGCTGCTGCTAAAGACTATACTGACAGAGATAGGTACTGGGAGATTCAAACACTGGGATGCAAATTTAGCAGAAAGCACTTGACTGGTTAACACTTGATTCTCTACTCACCAGCCTATAATAATATATTATTCATAAGGTATAAAAAATTAGAATTTGCTTACTGTGTATAATTCAAGTTAAAAGTATTTTAACTCTAGAAATTTAATGTCAATAATTAAATAAATAAAAACCTTTTCTTAAATTAAGCTCCTTGTGGATGCTACAAGAAAAATTAGCTGGAGGCAAAATGCTCATTTTCAGAAAGAACACCAATAACTACGTTCTTTCTGAGGGGCTAGCTTATTGTCTCTGATGTAAGTAACAATAAAGTCAGGTATATATTAAAAAAAAACAACAGTTAAAATAAAGCAACAAAAAGCTTCTTAATTTACTGAATCATGCTGTGTCGTCAAGTGCAGAAGGAACAGATACCATTTTGTATGCATTTTTTCTTCTTTACTGAGTTTATTGTTTCCAGTTGCCTGCAACTTCAGAAGCTAAACACAGTTGAGTAGATTAGTCTTATTTCTGAAAGGTGTGGCAATCACTGCAATGGCTAACTGCAGTTTACTTCAAGGTCTGCACTTTTAGTCTACCGAGTCAGTCATATTGATCTTTTCAGAGAAGCTAAGTCTTTCTGTTCTTGTCAAAAATCAGAGCAGTCTGGACTATCTGTTCTTTCTCAGTACTGCTTCTACAGTGTTATTCTTTCAAATACGTTCCTAAAGTAAATTAGAAAGACCCATGAGTATATTACCCTATCTTAGTCACATTGAGTACTATCCCCCAAGAATCTTATCACTCTAGCAGCAGTTATAATAACAAGAGCTGAATGACACAATCCTGGAAGCTAAAAACTGAGAATGGTAGTTTTGAGAATAAGCTCATATATCTGCCAAATAGAGCTGTGGACTAGGGATGTAATTTTGTTTTTATATGAGTGATGAACAAGAAATAAATCTGTGTCTAACAGGCAACTAGGATTTTTAATTTTTTTTACAGAGTCTGCAGTTTCATGTGACATAATTTCTGAATTCAGAAATATTCTGCATATATTTTATATGGCTCACTGAGTTCAATTGCTGGTGTTGAAATGTTCACAACACTAGATAAGTATTTTCCTCTAGTCCCTTTACCATTACCTCTTACCCCCACACTGAAAATGTGGGCACAATGTAGGCACAACCTTCTGTTGCTGATAAAAGAACTAGAAGAATTTGGAAAATGTAGTATTCTTTCCCATTCAAATAGCAGCTGATGTGTTCCCATGGTGTGTTAAGGGAGATATTATTGTGCATAGTATTTCCTGCAGTCCAAACAAAGTAATTCATTCTTGCTATAGGGCAAAAATAGATGCATGTCATTATCTTTTCCAACTGAATCAGAACCATGAACTCATGTTCAAAATTTTGAAAGGGAAGTAAGTAATTTGTACTGGCTCTGGCCTGCATTAAGTTAATCTTCTCAATAGCAGCCTATATGATGTTGTGTTTTGGGTTGTTGGCTACTACAGTGTGGATAACACACCAGTGTTTTGGCTATTGCTATACATTGTTTACCACAGGTTCAAGGTTTTAACATTTATTTTTTTTCCCCCACCAATTTTACCTGTTACAGAGCAAAAAGGCTGGAGGTGGGCAAGAAAATAGTATGGAACACAGCTGGGAAAGCGCACCTGATATTGTCCAGAAAGATACCCTGTACTATATAATATAATACTCCCTAATAAAAACTGGTGGCAGGGTAAGGAGCAGTGACATTGCCATACAAAGTGGTCCTTGTTTGGAGATTGCCTGGGTATCAGTCTGGTTTTGAGGTGATGAATTATTACCTTTGCATCACCTGTTTTTTCTCTCTTTCACTTATTAAACTGCCGTTATGTTGACCATGGGCTTTCAGCTCTTACTCCTGTGAGAAACTCCTCTTCTCTCCCCCATTCTGCTTATGAAAAGAGAGTGAGAGACACTGTGTGGGTGCTTAGATGCTGGATGTGGTCAACACATCACAGAATCACAGAACCACAGAATCACAGAATGGTAGGGGTTGGAAGGGCCCTCTGGAGATCATTGAGTCCAATTGCCCTGGTTTGAGCCAGGATGAAGCCAATATTCCTTTTACTGACTTATTTTTTTCCTTCAGTAAACTTTCTTTTAACTAGCAACTGCATGTTCTGCTAGGTTGATAAGACACTGGAATGTTTTTCTAACTACTGAGGCTTCAAGGTCGCACCTTCACTCTGCCAGCTCAGACACTATGGGGAGATCTGTGACCCCCTCGTAGGAGGCTGAGTTAGACAGACAGCAAAACTGGCCAGAGATATTCCATTCCATATATCTACGTAAGCTCAGAGGAAGGTCAGAGATCGCAGAAGACAACTTCCTTCCTTCTTCTTCTTCCCTTCTCTTCCATCCATGGCCGGCGTTTGGGGACGACTCCGTCCATCCATCACCGTCGACCCTTAGGCTCGAGCTCTCCTGACCCTCATCACTCTCGTCTTTCTCCAACAGCAGCTCCAGGATTCCTTGGGACATCTTCCCTAGCTCAGAGGAGTGCTGTGGGAGTTGCTGGGGGTGGGGGGAGTCGAGAGGCTTTTGCCCATACCTGAATATATATCTGTATATAATTGTATATATTCTTTTATATCATTCATTAGTGTTTTAACTAAAGCTGTGTAGTTTAGTTTTCAATCCAGCCAAGTCTCTCTCTTTTTCTCTCTCTCCTTCTCTACCTGGGTGGGAGGGGGAGGGGATCAAGACCATTGTTGTCGGACCTGAGTCAAACGGTGACACCAATGTTTCTGCCAGAGCAGGACCACCATAGAACCTAGGGCAAGAAACACAGAACACATCCAGATGGGTCTTGAAAGTCTCCAGAGAAGGAGATTCCACAGCCTCTCTGGGCAGCCTGTTCCAGTGCTCCATAAACCTTACAGTAAATAAGTTTTTTGTCCTGTTGAGGTGGAACTTCCTGTGTCCTGGTTTGCATCCATTGCCCCTTGTCCTACCAAAGGGCACTTGGTAGGAAAGAGATTGACACCTCCTTCTTGACTCCCACCACTCTATGAATACATCAATATTTTTAATTGAAAATATAAGCTCTTGAAATATTTTTCTTGCAGATTTAGCCTGTGAAATATGTAACTGATTCAAATTTTGTTATTTGCTATCAATCTTTCTATGTTATAACATTTGTAATTTATACGTAATTTAAAAAAAAATATTAAAAACAACACACAAAACCAACAAGCTAATTAGTGTCTTAAATATAATAGAATTTTAAAACAATTTTTTTTGAGAATTCCATAGATGGGAAAGGCATTGGAGATTGGATTTTCTTGACCAGATTTTTATCCATTAGGCCTACACAGGTAAAAACTCTCAACATAGTTAAAAAGAAAAACTATGCAACAACTAAATGGCTTAGGTCATATTTAGGCAGACATCTAAAATAAGTCTTGATAATTTACCTTGTTTTCATATATCTGAGTGTCTTTCACAGAGACCTTTTGAAAAAAAATAGGCCTTACTATTTAGGAGATTAAAATGTTGGGTTTTTTTCCAGTGCTCTGGTAAGGGAAACAGTTCTAGTCCAAGAACAATGGCCAGTCTGCTGCTCATGTCTGTGCTGGATACCTCAGCTTTTGATATATAGGATACATAAGATGTTGCATCTTGGTAAAAGGCTCTGTGTAAGTTGAGTCTGTGTACTTTGCCCTCAGGGCAATGAAACCATTAAAAAGATCTATAGATTGCTCCTTCCTCACAAGCAACTGCATATAATAAGCTACAAGAAACTGTGGAACATAATGTGTGACAGGCAAGGAGGAAATTATATAAGAGGAAATCTCTGCACATATAGGGACTGAAAAGTCATTAAGAAGAAGAAGATCAGATGACAAAGATGACAAAGTAAAAAGCTTTCTGTGAGGAACCAGAAAAAGGTGATAAAAGGTACTGAATTTTGATTTGAAAGATGTACCCTAAAAGACTGACGAGGACACAGTGGGCAGAAAGAGATTTGTTTCAGACCTTTCAATTTTAATATTTTATACAAAACACCTGTATTTTCTGTATTTAAAATATTTTCCTTCATTTATTTTTATTCTGATTAAGCCTAGCATATTTCTTGTTGGTTTTTGGGTTTGGTTTGCTTTGTTTTTTTGTTAGGGAATAAGTCAGTTTCATACTGGACAAAGTTCTGGTGCCATCTGTTACGAGTTTAACCTCACAAAGCTGTCTGACTACTGTGATGATAAGATTATTCAACTCACGAAGGAGCTACCCTGCTGGCAGACAAGCTTGGTGTAGAAAACCTAAAATAAATTTTCATACATTAATCTCTGGACAGTATGCATTTGGGAGGCTGTGGAGGAGTACAGATTCAGTGTTCAAAGCAAAAAATACCCTATGCAGGAAATCAAGCAAGAGTGAGACTGACTCCCCAGAGCTGTAGACAGAGTACTTAATTCAGGGAAGTCAGAGCTGTGGTTCCTCTGAGCTGTTTGTTCATTTTGCATTAGGCAGTAATGCAGATACATTTCTGTGGGTATCTTCTAGTACTCATGATGGTGACTTTTCCAAATAAGCCAGGCATCGCCATAAATTTTCGATATGGCTTAGGTTTCCAACCATATTTTTCTTGTTTGTCTTCCTTCTTTTTTTTTTTTTTTTCTCTATTAAAATAACCTTTGTTATTGGGAATTATTGTATTGATCTGATTGTTAGAGATTGACCTGACTTTTTATTAAGAATGTGAGAGTTATAAGTTATAGGCCTGTTTCTTCCATTCAGTTTGCTCATCTGTTTTGTTTGCCTTTTTTTTCTTTATTTTGAAATTAAAAAAAAACAAACTTACTTAGCAATTGAACAATAAATATGAGGAGTCAGATCTCCTAAGAATAACTGAAGATTGTGGAAAAAGCAGTGTCAAGATGTGGGAAACTCAAAACTTGAGTGTAGTGTTCTCAGCATTAACAAAATTGCTGATAGTGAGACTTTTTGCTGCTGTTATTCTGTATATCTGCATATCATAATTTGTTGTAGATTTTTAATTTCTTTAGGATCTCTTAAATGAACTGTGGTATTTTCTATACAGTATTTTTATTATTATAATAATACATTGATTCAATAATTAGATGTGTCAAACATATATACACAAGAAAATAAAAAAGGAAAATAAAACAAGAATGTGTCTGCTCTGTGTCAGGAACAAGACTTGGCAAGGTAAAGCCTAAAAATACAGAGTATAGATACATTGGCTCCTGCTGTAGTCTGACTTCGTGTATTCAGTCCATGCATAGAAATGAAGTAACACAGCTGGGAGACACTGCCTGGAAATAGCCTGTTATCAAAGACCTGACATAAATGATGGAATGTCACAACCAAGGAATACGTGTTGTTCATTTTAATCACAAAAACTTATGTAGTAAGAGCATCCAGTGCCTGAGATATGATTTTGCTTATGTCTCAGTATATGTGCTTTTTCTCGTTGCTTACTCAAATGATTTAGTACAACATTAACATGGTCTAAATTTCATTGGACTGGAAAAGAATTGTTAAAGTATTTCAGAAGTAAAAAGAAAAGGATCTCTGTCATGATCAGACAGATAAGTGGAGATTCTTTGCTATTCCACCAGGGAAAACAAAGATAATACAATATCGGGTCCACAAATAGGCTTTTATTTAGGTACAGATCAGTTGGGAAGAGGAATAAGGGAATCAAGTGTTAAAGGCAAGTCACCACCCAGAGCTCCAGCAACATCCCGTTGGTCTTGCTGGTCTCATAGTAGAAGGCGGGTGGTGATCTGATCCACAGTTGTAGTGAAAATTCTTCATCACATCCAGGATTTCTTTGGTTTCTGCCAGTTTGGTGATTTACATGAAAACATTCTCTGAGCCTCTTGATTAATTCTAGGCCTGGTTCTCACTGGATGTCCTTGCTCAGTGCTAGCTGTGGCACCAACTGCATGCTTCTTTTGTCTGCAATCTCAGCACATCCCACATCAAACTCAGTAGAGTAAAACCTGTTCAGTGGGCTGCCTAGAGGTCTCTTTGTTAAACACATTGGATGCATTTAGACAAACACCAGACACCATAAGTGTCTGAATACACTATTTACATCTTGGATTGTTGGAGACATGCACCGTGTATCCCCGAATGTCACAATCTCTTACGGGTTTCATTCTCAGTATTGAAAATACCGCTATGTATTTTAGGCACTTCAGTTGTTTCTCTGTTGCAATTAAAATTAGGTAAGCTAACAACATCTTGTCAGATTTTAAAGATACATGTTTTTGTCTGTTAAAACGATATTTCTAAAAGTTATAGTATACTCATTATGCATGCTCAACTTCTTTACCCCACAAGCAAGTACAGACTTTCTGTTGATCAGCTTGTTTTTCATCAAAGAGATTACTGTCTGCTTGCCAAAGAAAGAACTGAAGGAGACATGTAAATAAGACAAGCTAAAGTTTAAAGAAAAATCCTCATAGCCTGATTTGACTAATGAGAACCTGGTAATACTGCTGCTTCTGAAAGATTTTAATCAAACTTAGTTAAAGCTATCAGAGAAAACAACTGTAAAATATATGAGTAACTGCTAAGTTACATAGTTAAGGGCTGATTTCTACCAATATGAAGGAGCACAAGCAAGAAATGGCTGGTGGGGGAACACCAGTAATCCCGTTAGAGACAGAAGCACCTATAGTGGCCCTCCCAGAGTGTTCCCTGGACATCTTCAGTCCCAAGGGCCAGAAGGGACACTCATCCTGAGCAAGCAGGGAAGGCTTTCCAGATGACATTCAAGACTGAGGGGAAGTTTACTTGTTTGCAATATTTAGATAAGGAACCCAAGGCAGGGAAAGGAGGGATCAAAGGGAAGTTGAGAGGAATCAGTGTGGGAAAGTTAGGAAGTCAAAAATGACCAGTCTATTAGAAGCTCTCTGGTGTCTATTCTTAGCATTACTTACATACCTGAAGAATTCTCAAGCTTTTTTGAGATTTCTGGGGACTTCAATATGACCACATAAAGTATTAACTGAAGACTGAAACTCCCTAAGTTCCATCTTACTTTCAACTTGAACATCACCTGAAAAAGAGAATACTATAATTAATGGGAAAAAAAAAAGATATCATTCTGTCCTAGTGCTTTGAGAAGGAAGAATTACCTCAAAGTATTACTGATACAGGAAGATGGCATTAAACCAAACGGAATTTTCCTGACCAAAGCAGAACCACAAATACTTGAGAACACAAAAATCTATTCATTGGATAATGAAACTTGGAGGGAGATAGGAAAATAGAAATGACACTTGGAAATACTGAAAAGACACTGAGGTATCAAAAATTGGTTCAGTTGTGTATTGCTCTCTGATACGTGTAAATTATTACACAGGAAAAAGGTTTTAATTTTCTCATTTCCTTACTGTTTTTGTTGGTTTTTTTTCTAAGATCTCAAGATAAATTGTCATTATCTACAGTTTTGTTGTAGTCAATTAATTCAAAACTGAAGCTGGTTTTGTAAATTCTAGTTAAATCAACTACTTGTGAATAAAGGTTTTGGAGGTTATACTGTATCTCTGGTTGCATATAACAGAGATCTACAGGATAAAATAATTTGTGATATTACAAAATAAGTTGAATTGAAATAAAAAAGATACTTGTTAAATTATTTTGTTCTTCACTGTCCTGATTTGACTCAGGATAGAACCAATTTTCTTTAACTAATTTTACTTTCCAGTTAAGTCTCTTCTAAGTAGCTGCACTTTCTGAAATTAACAGCATGTTTTTAAGTCAGTGCCTTCTTCTAGGTCTGACAAAGTTCAATGTTTATAGTTACTGCTAGAGAATGGTATGCAGAACTACGTTCACTGCTTGGTTCTGAAAAAAACTTATGCTCTGGGAACAAAAGGGAGTATAGGCATCACACCTGCAACCCTCTTATGGGGAGGAGTGGACCAGACAGCGAGTAAAATTGACCAAAGGAAATATTCCATCTACATATGCATCATACTTGGTGTAAATATGAGGGATCATAAGGGTCAGGTTCTCTTTATACATGGCCAGCATCCTGAGAAGACTCCGGCTGTTCACATGTTTGATCCTGATCTGTGCATCCCCTAGTCCCTGTATTCTTGCATCCAGCTCCCATCTTCCGTTGACTTCAGTAGTCCAGTCTGGGACTTTGCCAGGACCTGCCCTGCAGCCTCAGTGGTGATGTGAGTGTTATTTGGGAGGGCGAGGTAGGGGGGCCCTCTTGATAGTAGTTTTGTCTATATTTGTATATAGTTGTATATATTTCATTATTTTCCTTTACATCAATACTGTTTCATTAGAGCTGTGCAGTTTAGTTTCCAACCCATGTCTCTCTGCTTTCACTGTAGGGGAAGGAAGAGGGGTTAATAGCATCTGTAATTCATTTCATCACCAGCCCAGTGTTAAACTGTTATCATCACAACAGAAGAAAAAAAACAACCAACCAATCAAAAAAAAACCACCACAAAAAACCAAACCCAAACAACATAAATTCTAATGCAATACACCTAAAACATCTTGTGCTGCTGAATTAGCCCTTTCTGCTATTCTGTTTCACACTTTTGCAGAGGAATTGAATTATGGATCTCTTTGTAAGTATTAAATTATGTTTACCATTCTTGCCAGGAAACCATGGTCATTTACTCAAATGGTTTTCTTGGCTATCATTACAAAAAACAAAAAAAAAAAAACAAAAAAAAAAAGAAAGATCAGTTTACAGATGCTTCCTAGGGGTTTTTTGGAATTTCTTCTCTTCAGTCATTTGTAAATCTTCATATTTGTCAAAGAGCTACAGGATTAACATAACAATAACATATTCTTGGTCTTCATGTGACAACGATGGCTCAGATAATGTAACCAGTCATATGTCTTTTAACATCAAATTCTTATTCTGCAATAATATGGTACCCATAAGAAAAAGAGTAGCATATTCAGAAAGCCAGCTGTGCTTAGAGAGGTGACTGTTTTATTTATTTTTCTTCACTTGCTACATGAAGGATCTGGTATAAATATAAATATTTATAAAGTTGCTACTGGTATGTGAAGGATACAGTCTACAGGAAACAAATTTGCAGTTAAAAATCTTAATTCTTATTTTAAAAATGCAGTGCAAATCCCTTCCCTCCCCCCATGTTCTCTAAATATTGAATTTATTTCCAGAAATATACTAGAAAACTGTCAACATAATTCTCCCTTTGAAATGCATAACAACATATTCGGTTTCTGAGGAGATGTCAGGGTAATGACTAGATGTTGTTTTCCTGATGAAAGAAGTGGTTGTGGATAAACATATTTAATGTTACTCATTGAATGCTTTAGCTTTAACAATTACTTTTATTTGTGTGACTAACTTCACAATTGATTGATTGCATACATTGTTAAGTGGTGGACCAATTAATTTTCTACATCAATGAGTTGTTTTTTCAGGTGCTGCAATGGCTTAAAACATTATCCAAGTAGTAAAAAAAAATAAATAAAAATAAAATGAAATCCAGTATAAATAATTTTTACATTTCGTGCACTCAAATTCATCCAGAATCAAGTCAGAAAACAATTCTTGAAAAACAAAGAAACAGAAAAAAGAGCACATCAACCATTTCAAAGCTCTTTTATATTTCTCAGGTTCTTTTTATTTTCTGAAGAAGATCCTAGAAAACAGGATAAAAGGCAATGCAGAAGCAAATGAGATAAACCTGAAAAATTGGTCCTGTGAATCAGGCTGTATTTTGCCTAAATCTGTGTGAAAGTTCTATACATACTATCAAAATCTGTTAATTGTTAAATATTGCATTCTAAATGTATGCAATTACCCTTTGTTATGTTTTATGTAGATGTGTCTTGTATGTTCAAACTCCTTGTCTCCCCTTTAGTGCCAGTTTTAAAAGTAATGCAGTGATAGGAACCCATTCCTGAGACTATTTAGGAAGCATGTGGCTTCAAAAAAGAAAACCTTTTCAACAAGGTCTCAGAGTTTATCCTTGTTCCTAGCTCACATAAAAGAAAAGTATAAGGCTTTTATTTTTCAGCTTCAGCCTGACAAGGGAAAGAAATAAATTAAGAAACCAGAAAATAATACTTACAGACATGAGAAGAGGCTGTAAAAACACAGCTTAAATGCCCTCTCCACATACAGCTGGCTCTATTAAAGAAAAATAAAATTATCTTAAAGTAAAAGAAATGGGAATGGCAGGAGGAGGAAACAGTTGAATATGTACAATGAGCAGAACCTTTCTAATCTCATCTTTGTTATATCTTGGGAGGAGAGGTTCAGCTGCCAGGCAATCAATGAGTCTACCTATCTCAATTTTACACTTTTCAGGCAAGTTCACAGTAAGGTAGTAACACGTCTTCCTGCTCTGTTTATGTGGAGAACCAGTCTCTACAAAAGATATGTCTCTCAACCAAATTGAATGTGATAGAGAGACTTAAACAGATGAAAAGAAAAGGAAAAAAAAAAAAAAAAAAGAGAGAGAAAGGGCCGCAACACTGCAGGGAGTGTCACTCCAGTCTACAGAAAGGGCAAGAGGGAGGACCTGGGCAACTATAGACTGGTCAGCTTCACCTCCATCCCTGGAAAACTGATGGAACAATTTATTCTTGGCACTATCACTGAGCATATCAAGGATGAAGAGGTCATTAAGAGCAGTCAACATGGTTTTACCAAGGCAAATTCATTTGACCAACCTTATAGCCTTCTATGAAAAAGTAATTAGATTGATAGATGATGGTGGGGTGGTAAATGTGGTTTATCTTGATTTCGGTAAGGCATTTGATGCTGTCTCTCACAGCATCCTCGTAGATTACCTGAGGAAGTGTGCTTTTGATGGTCAAGCAGTGAAGTGGATCATGAACTGGTTGAAAGGAAGAAGTCAGAGAGTTGTAGTCAATGGGACAAAATCTAGTTGGAGGTTGATAACTAGTGGAGGCCTTCAGGGGTTGGTACTGGAACTGGTACTATTGAATATTTTCATCAATGACCTGGATGAGGGAACAAAGTGTACCCTCTGCAAGTTTGCTGATGACACTAAACTGTGAAGAGTGGCTGACACACCAGAAGGCTGTGCTGCCATTCAGTGAGACCTAGACAGGCTGGAGAGTTGGATGGGGAGAAACTTGATGAAATTCAACATGGACAAATGTAGAGTTCTGCATTTGGAGAAGAACAACTCCACGTACCAGTACAGGTTGGGGGCTGACCTACTGGAGAGCAGTGTAGGAGAAAGGGACCTGGGGGTCCTGGTAGACAGGAAGATGACCATAAGCAAGCAATGTGCCCTTGTGGCCAAGAAGGGCAATGGCATTCTGGGGTGTATTCAAAAGGGTGTGCTTAGTAGGTCAAGGGAGGTTCTCCTCCCCTCTATTCTGCCTTGGTGAGGCCGCATCTGGAGTATTGTGTCCAGTTCTGGGCCCCTCAGTTCAAGGACAGGGAACTGCTTGAAAGAGTCCAGCGCAGAGCCACAAAGATGATGAAGGGAGTGGAACATCTCCCTGATGAGGAAAGGCTGAGAGCGCTGGGTCTTTTTATCTTGGAGAAGAGCAGACTAAGGGGTGACCTCATCAATGTTTGCAAATACTTAAGGGTGAGTGTCAGGAGGACGGAGCCAGGCTTTTTACAGTGATGTCCAGTGATAGGACAAGGGGCAATGGGTGCAAACTGGAACACAGGAGGTTCCACGTAAACATCAGAAAAAACGTCTTTGCTGTGAGAGTGACAGAGCACTGGAACAGGCTGCCCAGAGAGGCTGTGGAGGCTCCTTCGCTGGAGACATTCAAAACCCGCCTGGACGTTTTCCTGTGTGATGTGCTCTAGTTGATCCTGCTGTGGCAGGGGGGTTGGACTAAATGTTTTTTTGTGGTCCCTTCCAAACCCTAAGATTCTGTGTGTGATTCTGTGATAAGAAATATCAAATTAACTTGTGTAAATTCAAACTTGTCCACAACTATTTTTGTGGTTAGTGTTGTAGATTACTTATGCCATGGTCTATGTTTGGGTATCTACTATTTTTATTTTACTACTTGTTAGTTTTGGAGACAGCAAATGCATTATGCTAAAACTGTTTCCTAGTTTTATTCCTAGGTTTTATTCCAGCTAAACTATGTATCAGAGTATTAATGGAGAAAATTCTACTATATATGCATAGATTCAAGTAGGAAATTATTTTATTTGTGTTGGTAATAACAAGAAAATGGAAACGGTGTGTTAAAACTCATGGAAGGGGAATAAAACATCATTTCCTACAGCAAACTCTATTACTAAGTGACAGAAGATAAATATATCTTGCAAACCTATTCAGAAGCAAACCACTTGAAGGGATTCAAAGTTGGAAAACAAAAATCTTAAGTGCCTGAAGTTTTTTACTTCCTAGATTAACAGTTGCAAGATGCAAGATGATTCAGAGAATGGAATTTTAAAAGTGTAAGAGTCAAAACATGTTATGAAAGACATTTATTTTGCAAATCACTGCCCTAAACATAAATTGCTGACTGCAGGCCATGTTCAGATGAAAGTTCTGTAAATTGAACAAAAAGTGAAACTGCACATAAAACTAACTAATAACTCAAAGCAAAGGAATAGTGCATAGCATTTCCTGTTCAGTTCTAGAAGGACAAAAAAACCCCAAGTACTTAGAATTTTACAAACAAATAAGAGTATAGGAACTACATTTTCAGAAAAGAACAGAGAACATAAGTTATTACAGACTATTAAATACACACAAATACACACTAATTAAAAAATTATACATTCTCAGTAGCTGATTTGGTGATGTTTTCAAACTAGTGAAAACAACCTGTGGATAAGGAGATAAGTTCAAAAGCTATTTCAGAAAAAACAAAATAAAACAACACCAACTTTCTTTTTGTTTTGCACATGGTTAATGATTAAGAGTGGGTTTGAATCCTGAATATATCCTAAACATAAATGAAAAAATAGTAAATTACAAAAAACATCAACTGCACATCCAATTACAGCTTCAGGAATGTGACAAAAGTTTCAGCAAAGTATTCAGACAAATATTCATCTTTTCGGCAAGGTCTTTTTGTGTTTCTTGGAGAATGAACAATCTGAATGGAATTAACTTTATATTAAGTGAATTTTCAATGTCTTCACATTATTTTTCACACTCAACAAATAAATAAAAAAAGTTGTTGGGACTAGCCCTCCCCCCCTGCCCCCCCCCCCCCCC